>NC_037671.1:154110701-154270560 GCF_003255815.1 Theropithecus gelada
CCCATTCAGTATGATATTGGCTGTGGGTTTGTCATAAATAGCTCTTATTATTTTGAGATACGTTCCATCAATACCGAATTTATTGAGTGTTTTTAGCATGAAGGGCTGTTGAATTTTGTCAAAAGCCTTTTCTGCATCTATTGAGATAATCATATGGTTCTTGTCTTTGGTTCTGTTTATATGCTGGATTATGTTTACTGATTTGCGAATGTTGAACCAGCCTTGCATCCCAGGGATGAAGCCCACTTAATCATGGTGGATAAGCTTTTTGATGTGCTGCTGAATCCGGTTTCCTTACTCCTTATATGAAAATTAATTCAAGATGGATTAGAGACTTAAATGTTAGACCTAATACCATAAAAATCCTAGAGAAAAACCTAGGTAGTACCATTCAGGACATAGGCATGGGCAAAGACTTCATGTCTAAAACACCAAAAGCAACAGCAGCAAAAGCCAAAATTGACAAATGGGATCTCATTAAACTAAAGAGCTTCTGCACAGCAAAAGAAACTATCATCAGAGTAAACAGGCAACCTACAGAATGGAGAAAATTTTTGCAGTCCATCCATCTGACAAAGGGCTAATATCCAGAACCTACAAAGAACTCAAACAAATTTACAAGAAAAAACCAAACAACTCCATCAAAAAGTGGGCAAAGGATATGAACAGACATTTCTCAAAAGAAGACATTCATACAGCCAACAGACACATGAAAAAATGCTCATCATCACTGGCCATCAGAGAAATGCAAATCAAAACCACAATGAGATACCATCTCACACCCATTAGAATGGCGATTATTAAAAAGTCAGGAAACAACAGGTGCTGGAGAGGATGTGGAGAAATAGGAACACTTTTACACTGTTGGTGGGATTGTAAACTAGTTCAACCATTATGGAAAACAGTATGGCGATTCCTCAAGGAACTAGAACTAGATATACCATATGACCCAGCCATCCCATTACTGGGGATATACCCAAAGGATTATAAATCATGCTGCTATAAAGACACATGCACACGTATGTTTATTGCGGCACTATTCACAATAGCAAAGACTTGGAATCAACCCAAATGTCCATCAGTGACAGACTGGATTAAGAAAATGTGACACATATACACCACGGAATACTATGCAGCCATAAAAAAGGATGAGTTTGTGTCCTTTGTAGGGACATGGATGCAGCTGGAAACCATCATTCTTAGCAAACTATCACAAGAACAGAAAACCAAACACCGCATGTTCTCACTCATAGGTGGGAACTGAACAATGAGATCACTTGGACTCGGGAAGGGGAACATCACACACCGGGGCCTATCATGGGGAGCGGGGAGGGGGGAGGGATTGCATTGGGAGTTATACCTGATGTAAATGACGAGTTGATGGGTGCTGACGAGTTGATGGGTGCAGCACAGCAACATGGCACAAGTATACATATGTAACAAACCTGCACGTTATGCACATGTACCCTAGAACTTAAAGTATAATAATAATAATAATTAATTAATTAAAAAAAAAAAAAAAAAAAGAAGCCAAAATCTGAACACAGTGGCTTACGCCTGTAATCCCAGGTCCTTTCCAAAGTCATCACATTTCCATGAATTTCACCCTTGTGAATGGGGCATTCTTTCAGGGCATTTATTTGTGCCCTGTTCATATTAATAAAAAATGAAAATTCCATTTGAGAAACTCAACTAGATGGAATTTGAATAGTCAAATTAGACGTTCCCATTAAAACTTATAGAAATCATCCTGATATTTAGTTTACTAACTGCCTATGGTAAATTCAGCACTTTTTCATGCATCTGCCAGTTTATTTCTCATATCAGTCACATGAAGGAAGATGTTGTCTTTATTTGACACATGTAAAAGGGACAGAAATGACATTTGAACCCACATCCTCCAGCTCTGTGTCCTATAATAATTTCATTGTACCAGACTATATTTCAGAGAAATAATATGTAGCAGCTTTATTTTGAGATCGTACATAGTTAGTTCTAATATAACTAAGCCCTAATTTATATTTAGCATCATGTTAGAAACATGATAAACACAAGTAACTGCTCATTATTAATGCAAGTGCTTTGCAAATCTGCCCTGTGATTTTATTCTGGATATATCTATTTTGTGCCATTTCAATGGGCATGTGACAAAGGAAAATTACACTGTCAGTGTGTTCCCAGTCAACCCTTGCTACTCTGCTTCTTCCATTCCCTCATTTTGAGTCCTGCCTTTGACAAACTAATTCTTGGACATTTTTTCTTCTACTGTATGAGGAGGAGATGAGAAAGGGAGAGCCAGAATTAAAGAGGTATGTGTGTGGAGCCTTTGAGTCTTGGTGGATGTGATCTTTAGAGAGAAAATAGAGAGAATGACTAGGCTTCTGTTATTGGGTATGAAAGCTGAAGGAATAAGGAGAGGGAATCTAGAAAATGTAACTATGGATTATAAATTAGAACTTCTTCTTATTCTCCAGAAATCACTAGTAAAAAAATTCAGTTGGATTTTCTTTTAACTATCAATAAATCTGTTTCTTTACCCTTGTTACAATCGAAACTGAACCACAAGAGTTCTTTCTTACATTTTAGTTACGGATACATTATGCCTCCTCTGTCTTTTGGCTAAACTCAGCCTTGGAGTGCTTATTTTTCTAGGTTTTCCCCGCTATTATTTTGTAAGTTCCATTTTGAAATCTGCAGTTCTTCTCTGAATAGCTTCTAGTCATCTAATTCTATCACCAAAGCTACAAAATGTTTAGACGTAGTTCAAGAAATTCCAGAAACTACTTTAGAAAAAAGTGATCAGCGTAAGAAAGGGCAAATTAATAAGGATCAGAGTCAAGCAGCTGAAATATTTTTTAAAAATCAGAACAGGTTTGGAATATACACACTGTAACTTGCTGGTACAAAAAAAATTGCAGAGAATCAAAATTAGTGCTTTGGAACTTGAGAGGCAGCAGTAAAAATATTCTTCAGGTCAGTCTTCTGAATAATTGGCCCAATTGTTCAGCCAGTATTTTGCTATCAGAATGCAGGAAGTGGTATAAACCCAGGGATGCCCTTCAAATTAATGCTCTTTTTCACCATATGTGAATATCTTGCTTGCCAGAACATTTGAATGCTCCATTATTTTAAAAATTAAATCCAATCAAGAAGCTAAGAAATGAAATTTCTACAGTTACATTTTCTAAAGTGTCGAAGACTTTTAAGCTAATATCAAAAGAGCAGCCCTTTATTCTCAAAGAATTTGTATAGATATCAAAGTCATAATCAGACTGGCTTTATTTCAGAGAATATGCTTTCGGTAGCCTATCCAAAGATTTCATTTTAGTATAAACAGTAAAAATAACAGAAGTATTGTAGGAAAGATTGACACAGGAGAAAATTCAATTACTTGGAAAGTGTATTTTGTGGGATTAGAATTGAAAATAATAATATATTAGTGCCTGAAATAGACATATTGATGTTTTCGAGCCATGCTTTGCTGGAATATTTTACGCTTTGTTTTTCAGTGATGTCAGGTCTTTGGCTTGGAATTTAACAACAGACACTTTAAACAATGTTATGTGCTTATATTAGTATAATCTGTAGTATAACAGAGGTTTAAGGTGTCTGCCTATAAAACTCTTTATACGAAATGGAGTGGATCATTAATTAATATGCCCAGTATTCTTCTTCACATCCAGACACCATCTATCCACCTTTCCCTTTGCTATTCTTCACAGCTGCAGGTCAATAAAGATGCGGATAGTTCTTCAGCTGCCCGTGGCCTGCACAGCTCCTCTAATGAGCCGCATGCACAGCCTCTGAGAGGGGTGTGCACACAATCAAATCAAGACTGCTCTAGGTCTATTATATGGGGCGTATTCTCTCCCACTTGCCTTCTCTGGGTACCAGGAAAGTGATGAAAATCAGTCTTGGTGTTGGCAAATAACATGAAGATAGCAAATAACATTCTTCCCCAGTTAGGTGGTTTACCTTTTTTAAAAAATTGAAAAACAGAAATATATGCACACAGAAAGCAATTTAGCCAGCACAACCAGGTATAAAATGAGAAGTTTTAGTACATTGTCCCTCACGGCACTATTAACTGCCTCCTTCTTTCCCAGTTTCTGCTCACTATTAAGTACTGTAAAGGTTTTTGGCATGTTCTTCTCTACTCAGCTCCCACCAGCCCCTACCATCCCAAATGCTTGTATATGTGTCAGCGTATATATGGTGCATCTTGCTTATTTTCATGGAAAGGTCTTAAGATTTATTTCATGTCCACATCCACCTATCTACTTCTTTTTATAGATTGCACATGTACCATTGTATGAACGTGCTATGTTGATATAAACAGTACTTTAATCTTATTAGGGTATTTTCATTCCCCCCTCCTTTTTTTATTACAAAAGAAGAGCTAATGAGTATCCCCAAAGATAAATCTTTTACAGGTATATTGTAGGGTAAATTTCTGTCAGTAAAATTGCCAAACCAAATACATGTCTATTTAAAATTCTAATAAACTTACTAACTTGCTCTTCAAACAGTGGAATCAGTTTGCACTTCCACTAGCACTCTTGTGAGCACTTGGCATTATCATACATTTAATTTTCCCCAATCTCAAAAATAAGAAATGACATCTCATTGTTGCTTAGTTTTACAGTTCTTTATGATAATCTTGAGTGCTTTTTAAGAATTTCATAATTGATTATGTATGTTTATTTTATTGTGAAGTACCTATTCTTATATTTTCCTCATTATCCTTAAAAATATGGAACACTTTGCATATTTGCCTGCCACTTTTGCACATAGACAATGCTAATCCACTCTGAATAATTACAATTTGGTTATATATGTTGCTTAGGTGAGGCTTCTCTGATTTCTGTAACTGTGACCAATTTTTTTAAGACAACAAAGGAGAAAATTAGAGGAAGACAAAGGAAAGGAAGAGGACAGGAAGAAAAGGTTGAGGGTGATGGTGGGAGGAGCATTACTACCCAAAATGCTCTACTGATCCCTGGTTTTGACTATCAATCCCTGGTAGAATGCAGTAGTTAGCATTGTTTATGGAATGAGACTAAGTGGATTTGAATACCACCACTGCCATTTATTAACCATGCAAGCTTAGGAAATTTACTCAAATTCTCTAAGTCTCAATTTCCTCATTTGTAAATTGGAGATAGTAACAGTATATACATCATCATATACATCATACATCAATGTTATTGTAAGGATTAAGTAAAACAACCCACTGAAACTGAAGAACACTAAATGGGTGTAACATATTCACTCAATGCTTGTCAGGCATTGCTCTTACTAAATACTGGTCCATCCTATCCAGGAGGGACTAGAACAACTTCTCTTTCGTGGTCCTTTCTCAGTGGTCCTCCTTACTTGGGGCCTCTGTCTTGTATTTACATGTTGCATTTCTGTGGAGCTAATTTAAACAATTGGTATACAAGTCCCAAAAATAATTTTTATGGCATAATAAACTATTAAAAATTTACCTAAGAAATGATCTGTTGTATCCAGTCAAGAGAGGTAAATAGTATGGTGGGAAGTATAGGATTTTTCATATTTTGTTTTTTCCATTTGAATTTTCACTAATAAATGATGTAAGAAAAAGAAGACAGGTGAACTCCATTTCAGTCTTAAGATATATTTGCAGTTTAATGCATACCTGAGCAAGATTTCTAAACTTATATCAACAGATTGGATCTTTATTTTCCTTCCCCTTAATGATTTCAAATTTTGCTCTTTATAGTGTTGTACTCTAATTTAAACTGCTTAGTTACTATTACAATATAAATTAATCTAAAGTTTAGAGAATATTAAAAAGCTAGTGGAAAGAAGCTAGAAAACTTATATATGTAATATTAAATTATCTCTAGCAAATGGCATTTTTGAATATTAAAGATAACATTGCTAAAGTAGCAAGAGAAAAAATTCTATATAAAGTTTATTGGACCCAATCTGTAAAAATATTGTTTACTTTATGAGAAAACAATGACTATTATCAGATATGTGCTAAAAGTTGTTTTTCCATTTATTTAATTTGTGTTTTAGTCCAAATAAATATTAATAAATATTATTATACTGAAGTTGGAGGATTCTGCTAAACAGTAGTATCTGAGATTTTGAAAATCTAATCCAATGATTTATTTTGGTAATAAAAGTTTTTAAATAAGTGGAATCAATGGGAGTGATAACAAGAGGGCATAATTACAAATGGAGTAAAAAACTAATTCTTTGGAGGTTTCTTCTCTATAGGAAGATACCAAATTAAGTCAGATAAAGATCAGATACCAAGAAGAAAATGTCAATGTTCAACATATAGAAGCATCCAATAATTCAATGATAATTAAAAACACGTATTTTTTTGTGATTGGAAATATATTTATGTATAGATGCCAATAAATACATTGTCTTGCTTTTAATTAATTTTATATTAAAATAACCTGAAATCGCACATCCAAGTATAAGCTCAGAGATGATAAAACTTAATCCTTTTTTTGTTGTTGTTTTCTATTCACAGAAAATGAAGACCATCTAAATGGCTTAAAAACCAGGATAGAAAATGCTGATGCTAGAAATGGGGATCTCTTGAGAGCTTTGAATGACACTTTGGGAAAGTTATCAGCTATTCCAAATGGTAAACATTCAGGACACTACCAACTGTGTCAGTTGACCTGAAATTTTGAAGACTGTTGTTAACTTTTACCAATTTTTTCTAAGAATATTCTGGTACTATTATCTGGAAATTAGATACTGGTTTTCTTACTTATGAATTCTTCTTTGTGAGAATGAGAAACTAAACCATACTTTGCATTATGGTATTTTTTATCTTTTATTGCCTTTAGCCAGTATCCTTAGGAATGTGTTACAGAAAGGAAGATATAGACATCTTATTATTATAAAACTCATTCTTCAGTATTAGCAGGGGATTGGTTCCAGGACCCCCCGACAGTTATCAAAATTCTTGAATACTCAAGTCCATTTTATAAGATGACATAGTATTTGCATACAACCTATGCATAGCCTCCCATATCCTTTAAATAATCCCTAGATTATTTATAATACCTAACATAATGTAAATGCTATGTAAGTTCTTACAATGTATTGTTTAGGAAATAATGACAAGAAAAAAGTTTGTCCATGTTCAGTACAGACACAACCATTTTTTCCCCCTAAATATCCAAATATCCAACTATCCAAGGTTGGTTGAATTTACAGATACAGAACCCACTGACAAAGAGGGACAACTGTATTGTCTTCTGTGTTTCAGCCCAAGAAATCTTGTATTAGTGAGATAGAATAAATCACATAGACACTATTCTCTAAAATACTGATGTAGCACCACAAAGGCACAGTTTATTAAAGTACCTGCAGTAATAGGTGAGAGCCCACTGCATTCTCTCTTGATAAAGTTCAATTTCTGTAGCTATTCCAACTTTCTAAAACATTAGTGGCCAAACCATGTCTGTAATGTCTTTCTACCTATTAGAACTGCTGGAAATTTTTGAATGTTATTAGTTCCTGAAAGCACACATTATTTTAGATACTACTTTTACTATTTTTATACTGTTAAAGCATGATATAATAACTGCAAAGATTATAAACACTTATTGAGTACTTAATATACTTACGTTAAGTATGTATGTAATCCTCATACCAATTGGAACAAAAAAATTTGCTTCATTTGCTCACATCAATTGGTATGAGGATTACATACACTTAACATAAGCATATTGAATATAGATAACATAAGTATAGATAGTGCTATGGTAATAACACTATCTTAACATAAGTTAGCACTAACACTTAACATCAGTTAAGATAGTGTTATTATCCCCACTTTACAGGTAAGAAATAGACACAGCATACCATTTTGTTAAAACTGGCACATAGAAAACTTAAACCCCACAGTTTGATTTCAGAGCCTATGATCTTAACCACTAACCTATACACACTAGTAGTCATCTACAGGTACAATATACAAATTAGGATCAGGAGACAAATGCACATATTTATACAACACAGTTAACATTAAAATCTAGTGGTTTTTACTTTTTTAACATTTAAAAACCTGAGTAACTTTTCAGATTCTTATGTCACTTCTTCCGTAGTAAGTACATAGAAAATTTCCAATGCTGAAAACAAATATAATTACACAAATGCATGGCCTAACATACCTGACAATGTTTCTCTATCCTAAAATGAAAATACGTTAATTTCCCTCTAACCCCCACCCCAACCCCTGCCCCGCTTTGGAAATGCAGATTAAATCTTAAGCCTCATTTTCATGAAGCTCACGTGGATAAATTTATCTCGTTAATAAGTTCAGCAGCAAATCACAATATGACCTTAAAAAATGAACATTTAGAATAGTCACTTCACTACTTTAAGAGCTAATCAGGTATTCATAGCAAAAGTCCCTGAGAAAATTTAATTTAGCTAAAAAATTTGCTTCATTTGCTACACCTGAATGAGACAAAGTTCAGCCTTTTCTCTGTGTAAATGTGTCCCTGAGATTAGCCAGTGGCAGCCTCACTTTGACAAGCATGGATTAAGCCACTAACTCCACACCCTTTGTTTTGTTTTTCATACCCTCATCTGCTGACAGACACAGCTGCTAAACTGCAAGCTGTCAAGGACAAAGCCAGACAAGCCAACGACACAGCTAAAGATGTACTGGCACAGATTAAAGAGCTCCACCAGAACCTCGATGGCCTGAAGAAGAATTACGATAAACTAGCAGATAGCGTCGCCAAAACGAATGCTGTGGTTAAAGATCCCTCCAAGAACAGTAAGATCTCCTTTTTCACTGCGATGATGTCATTTATTTCCTCTCACTGTAAAAGTATCCCAGACTCGTAAATGCTCGAGTTGGAAAAGACCCTCACAGTGGTGTAGTCTGCCTTCCTTGTTTCATAGATTGGCCTCAGGAATCGAGTGTCATGCAGTTCCAAAGCTAGAATCCAAGTCTTCCAGCTCTGCCCCAGTGCTTTTGTCATCTGAATTTTTTCAATTCGAGAAGAGATTAGGAATTCTCAAGGTGTGCCTAACATTCGGCATAGAGATGCCAAACACTTTTTAATCCGTGTGTGTAATTAAAAATACAGTTGTACTTGGGTAATTATATCCTCAGAATTGGCGAAGTGTCATGGAACATAGAGGTTAAGGGGCACGTTCATTAGCAGACTTGTTAGAACAGGGTATGAAAATGATATCAAATTGAAATACATTAAAATTTGAAAATCTTGATATTTTATTATTTAGATTCCAGTTATTTCACATTTCCAGGAAAAAAAATAAAGCATTTATCTAGTTTCTAAAGACTATTCACATCTTTTATATATTGTATCAAATTATATTGACTTAAGGATTTACTGAGAAAACCTGAGAGAAAATATCATAATTTATATTATTAGTTAAATATAATCAAAATATTAAGATTTTTAAATGCATTTTTCCTTTTCTGTCAAATGATACAAAGCTATATTAGGCCAGGTACAGTGGCTAACACCTGTAATGTTTGCACTTTAGGAGTCTGAGGCGGGAGGATCACTTGAGCCTAGAAATTCGAGACCAGCCTGGGCATCATAGCAAGACCCCATCTTTACAAAAAATTTTAAAAATAGCCAGGCATGGTAGTGGCATTGCACCTGTATTCCCAGCCACTTGGGAGTCTGAGGCTGGAGGATCCCTTGAACCCAGAAGGGTGAGGCTACAGTGAGCTGTGATCATGCCACTGCACTCCAGCCTGGGTGGCAGATTGAGATGCTGTCTCAAAAAAAAAAAAGGGTTACCTTGGTACCCTTGTTACATGGTTTCACCAAAGGAGATGCTTGGGTAATCTGTGTGTTTCACTTTCAAGAGACAAGCCCTCTTTATATGCCAACATTTTTGGGTTGTGTCAAAGTATTTGGAGTATAAAAACAAAAGCACTGTAATTGGTATTATACGCCATACAATTCAAATGCTGTTTGAGTGGGGAATGGAGCCTGATTTTAGCATCCTAGCCTCAAATCAAATCCTATGGATGCTATGATATAACAGACATTATTAATATGACTTCTTCATAAGCAAGGAAGAGTACAAACACATATAACATAAACTTCAGAGCCAGGGAGAAAAAGGGGAGATAAAAACATTTAAAAAATTTTTAATGTAAGCCCAGAAATGGCTTGCCTTGTAGTTCAAAGATTCCATAGTAACTTCTTATGATTTATGCCAAATCACAATATTCCCACTAAAAATGAATGAAAGCAAAATTTTAATCAAATATTACTATCTCTTCTGCTTATTTCATAATTTAAGATATATTTTTAACTTTCATTTTAAGTTCAGGGGTATAAGTGCAGGTTTGTTATATAGGTAAACCTGTGTCATAGGGGTTTGTTGTAAGGATTATTTATTTCATCACGCAAGCATTAAGCCTAGTACCCATTAGTTATTTTTCCTGACCCTCTCCCTCATCCTGCGCGCCATCCTCCAAAAGAATTCCATTCTATTTTAGATTGATTCTCAACTAGTTGTGGCCTTTCATAATATCTCTGTTTTAATCCTATCCTCTATTATGAGAAATAGTTAATTATCTATAAATATTAATTAAATTGGGTCTGTTTTCATCTTACTAAAACGTGGAAATAATTTTTAAAATACAAAGAGTGGTCACTAAATTGCATATTTTGTGTACTTTTATTTGATAATATTTGTTTGAGTTAAAATGGGGTGCATTTATAATTAGTATCTGTTATGAAAAATACCATTTTTATAGTCACTACTTTATAATATTTATAGAAAATACTTCCTCATGAATTTTCTAATTTTTTTGTTTTGCTTCCATGTGAAATTGCCTGCAGAAATCAGTATGTATATGTTTATTTATATACCTTTTAGTGACGCTCATGCTTCATTGTCTGTTGCAAAAAGTTTCAACTTTGCATGTACTATATTTTGGTTTTGCTTTAAACATTGCATAGCTATTCTTTCCACTGTCACAGTATTAATGGTAGATATGTAAAAGGAATCTTCCTTTATAAAAAGGTCATATGTGGATAAAGGTGATATAAAATGTTTTTAATAGTGTTATAAAAAGTTTGATCAGGCAAAGTGGCTCATACTCTAACCCCAGAACTTTGGGAGGCCAAGGTGGGAGGATCACTTGAGGCCAGGAGTTTGAGACCAGCCTGGGAAACATAGCAAGACTCTATCTCTACAAAAAGGAAAAATGAGTGAAATATCTGTATGATAGTCACATAAAAGTGGAAAACTGAATTTCTCTATAGAATTAACTAGATTATGCTGCCTCTGATAATACAGATTCACCCCCTGACATACAAATGACTTATTTGCAAGAGGATTAAAATAGATTAGGTCTACATTGTTGTTGTTTTTATGCCCCAAAGCTCACTTTTCCTCTCCATGTAATTATTCTCAACTTCTGTAAAATTATATTTGGAGAAACACATAATAAAATTAGGTATTAACAAATGAGCAACTACTGGGATATCAAAATATTCTCTCTTAAACATCCCATAATTTAAATTGAAAGTCAAGATGAAACTGAAAAAAATAGCTACAAAAATAATAATAACAAAATTTAATTTATCACTATTTGAAAAATATGACCAAGGGTGACCTCAGTGGAAAATGAGAGCAACTACATTACTAAACCATCACTGAAATAACAATTTTAAAGAATCAACTTTGGTGACTTAGAAAAAGCAGAGTTAACTTAAAGAATGAAAAAGATTGAAAAATTAATGAATTTGAAGGCAGAAAATAATAGACCTGATAAATCTAAGAGGTGACTCCTTAGGAATATAGATTAAAAATTAAGTGATTGTCAGGTTTCATCAAGAAAAATAAAGGACAAATAGGCAAAGCTCTAAAAGAGGCATCACTAGACAAGGGAGGAAATTTAACGCGTAAGAGATTACTTGGCAAAACTTCAACTGCTCCAGAGGATAGAGGAAAAAGAGGGGAGAAGAGGAACTTCCAAGTTCCATTTTGAAACGTTTGGCAAAAACTTCTGAGAACTTGTGAATAAAAGGGTCTGTAATTTGCCTCAGTCTACGTAGCCTTTGTTTAACTACTTTTGCTCTTTCTCATTAATCTAAATCTAAATCATTTTGCTTCAGTTTTAGAATAATTTGTAGAATGTCAGAATAACAGTGGAGAATTAAAGGAAGGGCAAAATGAACAAATGGTTTATTAAACGTATACAAAATAAAGGGATCACTGTGTTTATGCTATCTATTTGATGACATAACAAACACTTCTTTCCAGATAACACGCACTTCAGGAATAAAATACTGCGCTCAGTTCTTGATATAGCAAGCCCCAGCTATTCGTTAAAGTTAATAATAGACCTATGTTCTTTTTAAATGCCAGTAACAATATAAGTCATATTTATGAGTATGAGTTCAAAATACCTACTTCAAAACCGAATTTTAAAAAAATAATAATTTACTTCCCTTTGAGCGCATGTGATTCCTTCCTGACGGTTGGTTCTCAGTGGTTGTATGTCAGCCACAGAGCAGATCATTCAGAGTCTAACACGGCATGTAGCCTTAACCTTAAGCAGTTTCACTTTTTCATTAGAGTCACAATACAGAAAGCTGAACAATACACACTTAATCAGATAATAAATGACGTAGTGTGGATGAGACTGCCAGCATCCCAGCAATAGAATAAGTGGTTTACCACATGGCATAGGCCCTCTGTTGAAAAGCACATAATGAAAGTCTGTGGATCAGTGATGACCTCCAACTACTTTAGGGTTGAAACTTTTGAAATTGCCAATATGTAATCCATTTTTTTTTAACCTACAAAAACAGCTGTTTAATATGGGTCAACCTAATATATGACACAGGATAATCAACCGTTCTTCAAAATGAAATTGAACTGCACCATGAAAGATTTAATTAAATATAGGCCTTTAGTCTAAGGGTTTTTCAACATCAAAATGTTCTTCAAAAGACATTTTGATAGCTTCTCTCTTTAAGATGTGCAAAAAAAAAGACGGTGAGAAAAAGAAAGAAAACCAATTTTGTGTAAAAACCCTGATTTAAATACAGTTCTGGCTTGGACAGACTAGGTGACATTTTAAAGATGCTTTCATTTCCTTGCTTCTGTGACTAAAGTTCTATTCTGTAAAGGTTAACTTTTTGGCTGAAATTAGAAATTAAGCATTGAATTAAGTTCTTCATATTCTCTACCTTCAATGCTAATTTTTACCTTAATCACAAAGCAAAAGTGGTGGCGCTCTGTCCTAACATCTGCTCCCTTGGCCTGCTTGAGTCTCAACTAAAATATTCACATTTGCCATCACACATTTTGCTTTAGCTGTTATGGCCATGCTTTGTCGCATTAATAAGATGAAATTGTTTGGTTAAGCATACTGCTATTCTAATTCTGTGTGTGCACGTGTGTGCATGCACATACGTGCACACTAATTTTGTTCTATGCAGTTGCCGACGCAGATGCCACTGTCAAAAATCTAGAACAGGAAGCTGACCGGCTAATAGATAAACTCAAACCCATCAAGGAACTTGAGGATAATCTAAAGAAAAACATCTCTGAGATAAAGGAATTGATAAACCAAGCCCGGAAACAAGCCAATTCTGTAAGTTCTTTTTATCGTCAGTATCAGTAATTGATTGTAATTGTTGGATTATTCCTAGAGGGAATGTCTTTCCCCAGGATTCCCCGATGAATGATCTTGGGTTCTTTTCCTTTAACCTGAAGCGATTTGGGGTAGGAGGAGTTGGAGTGGGGGAGAGGTTAGTTTTGTTTTGTTTGTAAATTGCAAAAGACATTTCATGGAACAATAATTACCACTTATTATTGTAGAACTAAGAATTCTGGTATATTCTATTACTGTTTGCATAGAATAATACAAATAGCAAGAAAGAAAACCTTATTATTGTATAATAAAAAGCCATGGATGAGAGTACCTTCCTCTTGCTAAAAACAAACCAAAAAAAGGCCAACTAGTGAGGTTATGGCAGGAATGAAGGAACAATATATGAAATAAGAGCAAAAAGAAACAAACATTATACATATATATTCTTTTGTCTCATATAAACAACAATAAAAATGGCTTTGGTTATAATTTTTACATTTATTTTTTGTTTTGGAGTAGATAGGAAATAGCTGATTTGTCTCAAAAGTTTGCTCTTTATTTACCCAATTTGAAGTTTACTAGGATAGAGACAGAGCTTTCTAGAAGGTAGCGTGCTAATGAGCCAGGGCAGAGTTGTTAAGTGCCAACGTGAAACTTTAGTCAAAGGAAGGAAGGAAAGGGAGTGGAGGGGAGGGGAGAAAGAAAGAAAGAAAGGACAGTTTTCTTGTTTTCAGGCTTGAACTCAAACCTTGTTAGATACCTTAGTCTTCCATCTCAAAAATTCTGTTTTTTTAACAACTGTGGAGCTAGGACGATCAGAAAAGCCCTTTCTTAGTCCATCAATTTATATTGTTGTAGTATTTAAGAATATGATGCTCCAGTAACAGCATATTCTTTTTCCTCCTTATTCACATCTAACACTTCTAAACAATGCCAAGACAATAAGTTCAAGGTGAACATTGAAAAGGAATTCATGACTGCCTGAAAAAAACTTAGAAAACAACAAAAAGGGCCGGGGCGGTGGCTCATGCCTGTAATCCCAGCACTTTGGGAGGCCGAGGCAGGTGGATCACAAGGTCAGGAGATCAAGACCATCCTGGCTAACACAGTGAAACCCCGTCTCTACTAAAAATACAAAAAAATAGCCGGGCGTGGAGGTGGGTGCCTCTAGTTCCAGCTACTCGGGAGGCTGAGGCAGGAGAATGGCGTGAACCCGGGAGGCAGAGCTTGCAGTGAGCCGAGATCGCGCCACTGCACTCCAGCCTGGGAGACAGCAAGACTCCACCTCAAAAAAAAAAAAAAAAAAAGAAAAAGAAAACAACAAAAAGATTAGTGAAGATGATGTTACATAAGACCAGAGTAATAAATCAGTGAAAGGATCTGAGAAAACATATATTCAACTAGAATATGAAAGCCAGGCAGTATCGTTGACAGGTGATCATTATGTATGTAAAGCAGAAGATTAAAAGAAACCAGATGTTACTTCAGGGTTTGAAGTTTTATCTAAGATTTAGCCAACATGGAAAAAACCTCTACTATGTTCAGTGTTACTTTCTGTAAGGTACACAAAGATGTATAAAGGAGTTCTTTCACTCACAAAGTTTATAAAATAGTAGGGAAAATAAGATATGTACACATACCTTGTCACATAATGCAGAATGTTCTACCACATTATAGAAGCCTTGAGAAGTGACATAAAAGTTCTAGAAGGAATAATCACTTCTAGTAGGGCCTGAAGATTTCCTGAAGGGAAGGATTTGAGCCAGGCATTGAGGTGGGATAGTGCTGGGGAGTTGGAGGTAGAGTCAGGGAACGGGGAGAGTATTCTGAAAAGAGGGAATGACTTAAAGGAAGGCAGAGGGAGAAGGAAGTTTTAGGGTCCGTTTAGGAAAAAGAAGTAGAGTTTGCCCAGAGTAATTGATAAAGGAAACACATAACCAGAAAGGCCAATAGAGGCCAGGTCTTGTCAGGCCTTCAATAATCAGTTAAGCAGTTTCATTTAACAACACTTGTACTTGGGATAAGCCTCACTGGAGAGGATAAGCTGAAAGCTTTGAGCATGGAACACAGTGTAATCAGAACTGTGCTTTTTAAATATAAATCCAGAAGCAATTTGTGGGGTAGATGAAAGAAAGAAGAATGAAGGACCCAACTATAGCTGTGGCAAGAGAAAAGAAGAACATGATGTACCACTCTTATATTTTGCAGTGTTAACTTGGAAGAAGCAATAAGAGTAAATATTATTTTGGAATCTCACCTTTAGCCACATTTTCTGACTTAGTCATCAAGTAGATAAATCTAGACTTTTTTATTATTTCTTCATTGTAAAGATTTCTGAGTGCTTTTCCCCTCCTCACGAAAGGGTGAAATTTGGACATGTAAGCATATAAAACCTGTCTTAAAGTATAAAATAAAAGAAAGGTATAGGCTGGGCATGGTGGCTCATGCCTGTAATCCCAACACTTTGGGAGGCCAAGGCGGGCAGATTTCATGAACTCAGGAGTTTGGGACCAGCCTGGGCAGTGTCACAAAACCACATCTCTACAAAAAATTGAAAAATTACCTGGGCATGGTGGTGGATGCCTATAGTGCCAGCTACTTGGGGGGCTGAGGTGGGAGGATCACTTGCTCCGGAAGATGAGGTTGCAGTGAGCCATGTTCACACCATGGCACTCCAGCCTGGGTGACAAATAGAATCCCCGTCTCAAAAAAAAAAAAAAGGAAAGAAAAGAAAAGAAAAAAAGAAAGGTACAAAAGTAATGTTAGAAAAAGTAATCATTGTCCATGCATTTCAAAGAAATTCCCAATCACTTTTGCAAATGGAACTACAACACAATGCCTTATTTTTTGTAAGACATTAGAAATATGCAAGTAGCCAATTTTTTTCCAAATGAGTTTTGTACTAAATGAATATTACATTTTCTGATTTGTAAATATGGATATCTGGATATGACCTTAACACATACTTGACATGACCAAAACATTAAAGACATTTATGTTAAAGGAGCTTTCTCTGGGTTTGTTGATTCTGAAATTGAGTGGCTGATACTCCTTTAAATGAATGACCTACTTACTGGAAGAAAAATACAGTGAAAATCCAATAGATATAATAACGGGATACTCAATAATGTTTGAGTTCATGATGATTAACTGGTAAATAATGTTGTATTATTGAAATGCCTTAAAGATACTTAATGCTTAGTGATTTTTGTTTAGAGGTCTTACTAAGGATCTGCATTAGAAATAACAATAATTGATAGAGCCAAACATTCTGAAAGGATGTTTGAATTTCAGAAATTTCTTTCCTCTTACAAGAGGGATATATCCCAAAGATTTCTTCTAGAGATATAGTATTTTGATTTACCTGATTTCTTCTAAAGATATAATATTTAGATTTACCTGTTTAAAGTTGGTTAAAAGAAATACCTATTATTGAAAATCAAAACACAAAGTATTCAAAAGGAAAAGACTACTAGTTATGTACTGGTTGTCAACAGTTTGGGCTAAGTGAATGTTTCAGGTTCTGAGAGTATATTCAAAACCAGAAAACAGAGAGCAGACAGTCCAAGAGGATTTTCTACATGAATGTGTGAGAGCTGGACAATAGGTTACTGTCTAATCCACTTTGCGCTGCTGTGACAAAATACCACAGACTGGGTAATTTATAAAGAAAAGAAATTTATTCTCACAGTTCTGGAGACTGGGAAATCCAAGATCAAGGTGCTGGCAGATTAGGGACCTGTTTTTCTGCTTCCAAGATGGCACTTTGAATGCTGCATCCTCAGGAGAGAAAGAACATTGTGTCTTCACATGGCAGAAGAGCAAGAGAGAGAGAGAGCTCTCACCCCTGTAAGCCTTTTTAATAGTGGCATCAATTCATTCATGAGGAGAGAGCCCTCATGACCAAAACACTTCCCAAAAGGGCCCCCTCCCAATACTGTTGCACTGAGGATTAAATTTCAAACACATGGATTTTGTTGGACACATTCAAACCATAGCAGTTACTCTGTAGGATTAATTGCTGGCATATTTGGCATAACATCATCATTTTGTTTCAAGAATTGTATTTGTTAGATATGTATTCTATACAATAGATTGGTTGTAACCTCTAGTGACGTTAGATACTCTGTTTTAAAATGGCTCCTCTCTTGGACTTGGAGTTCTCAGGTAGAGCTTCACCAGGTCAGTTAGATTTTAATGCTGCTGCTCTGTCTGCATCACTTTTTTTTTTTTTTTTTTTTTGAGATGGAGTCTCACTCTGTGGACAGGCTGGATTGCAGTGGCGTGATCTCGGCTCACTGCAGTCTCCGCCTCCCAGGTTCAAGCAATTCTCCTGCCTCAGCCTCCTGAGTAGCTGGGACTACAGGCATGTGCCACCATGCCCAGCTAATTGTTTTTGTATTTTTAGTAGATACAGGGCTTCACCATGTTGGCCAAGATTGTCTCCATCTCTTGACCTCATAATCCGCTCGCCTTGGCCTCCCAAAGTGCTGGGATTACAGGCGTGAGCCACCACACCCGGCTCTATCTGCTACACTTTGACAACCCCCTTTTCAACGCACTAATCATGGCATCCCCTGGTTTTTTTTTTTTTGGTTTTTGTTTTGTTTTGTTCTGTTTTGTTTTGTTTACCAGGCTTACCTAAGCAAGGACTGAAATTCATTCTGTGACCAAATGATCACGTTACATTTATATTCAGTCATCTCTTCTCTAAATAATAACTGAGGGATATTATTCAATTGTGTTTTGTTTTGTTTTGTTTTGACATAAAGTCTCTCTCTGTCACCCAGGCTGGAGTACAGTGGCGCAATCTTGGCTCACTGCAACCTCCGCCTCCCGGGTTCAAGCAATTCTCCTGCCTCAGCCTCCTGAGTAGCTGGGACTACAGGCACGTGCCACTATGGCCAGCTAATTTTGTATTTTTAGTAAGATGGGGTTTCACCATGTTGGCCAGGATGGTCTCGATCTCCTGACCTCGGGATCCACCCACCTCAGCCTCCCAAAGTGCTGGGATTACAGGCATGAGCCACCGCACTCAGCCTCAATTGTGATTTTAAACAAAACTGATTTATTAAGAATTAAACTAGCCATAATACTGCCATAGGGCCAAGCTATAAAGCGTTTATGAAATAAAAATGAAGTAAACTACATATAGTCACTTTGACTACTAATTCAGCCCCATCAGAATTGGATATGCTTATCTGCCAGGGATAATGCACTATTCAGTTCTACTCATGAATTCCAGTCAGATCTTGATTTCTTGTTCGCTTTGATCTTCTTATGATGTCAATGGTACTTATAGCCTGCCTCAGATATTAAATTTTCTCAATGCCAAGGTCTTCTCTGATAGTGATTTTGGTTCACTTTCAGCAAATTGCTAAAAAATCACTATATCTGACACCCTTTCCTGAACATTAAAAATATCTGAAGACCATATTTTTCCCCCTGCCCTCTACTGTGCTGTCTTTCTCTTGCTTTGCTTTATTCTTTTTATCTCTAATCCCTTGGATGACCCTTGGTATAGCTGCCATTCTATCACAGAACACCCTTTGCCAACTCCCATCGCTCATCTGCTTTGCCATGTTAACATCCAAGTAAAAATTGTACATTTCCTACATTGTTTTGCAATTCATTTTCACTCACCTACTCTCAACACTGTATGTAGAAGGGAAATTCCCTGATTTGTGAAGCAGGAACTAACTTCCCAACTGAAAACCACCCCATCCAGAAGACTATCTCCTTAGGACACAGAGCAAACACTCTGGGGACCTTAGTTGGCCCCAAGTCCTGCACCCAGCAGTTGGCAGGCTGGCCCCACCTTTTTGGGGAAGGCAAGAACAAGAAAGTGGTTTAAGCAGCAGGCTTCCTGGGATGTCTAGCCCCAAGCCACCACACTCAGGCCTCCAGGAGTCACCCTTCCTCAGGTGGTGGAGGAAACAGCCCCTGTTTCTCTCCAGAACACAGTTGCCTCTTTGTGGAGATACAATTTGTTTAGCAGATCAGGTGAGTCAACAACAATAAACAAATAAATGACTTATGTAGGTCTGTGGGAGACATAACAGATCTTCTGTATCCCTAGAAGTCCCAAATCTATATGAATTTACCATTGCAAAAATCCCTCTTTAGTCTTCTCTTTTGAATCCAACCAATTTGGCACACAACCTTTGCAGTAAACTTTCATAACCCTTGGAGAAGGGCCACAGTTCTGCCCATACTCAAACACAAATGAGACCCCTGGAGACACCTCCTGGTGTCATGATCATATGGAGGCTGTTTTGGTTTCTAGGCTATCTTGTTGGGAGGCTGCACAGCCCTTCCATAGGGGTAATGATAATGCTAGTTCGTTTTCTTCCAAATGTGCAAATTACATAAGTAGCACAAAATGCTAGAAGAAGTGAAAAGATGAAAATTCAAGGCAAGTGAAAGCCAACAGGGCATTTGAACAAATGGCAGAGAGAGGTTTTACATCTTCCTCTGTCTCTGCCTCTTTCTGGAGTGCTATCAATGAGCAAAGTTACAGATTCTCTCTGAGTCCAAGCAACTATTTTGCTATCCTGAAAGTAACCCTTTGATGGTGATTTTCCATCTGACCCTACAGAAATTAAATCAAATAATCAACTAGTGTTGTTTATGATTGAAGGAGGGCTATCTAAATGTAAGTAAAAATTGATATGAACAGTGTTACTCTATTCATATAGGCATTCCTTTTTTATCAATTTATAGTAATTTTTAAGGTATTTTTCAAAAGAAAAGGAAGCTATTAAATACATTAGTAGTGATAGCCATTGGAAATTATTTCCATTTCATTTCCTGGCAACTTCATAAAAAGGTATAATTTATTCTGAAATGTGTGTTCTGAGTGGAATGATTAATATTCTTACTGTTAGAACACCTAGAACAAAATCTATTTGTCCTCTTTCAACTATGAGAGCATGGGAGGGTTGGTAATTTCCTCTTGAAAACTGAAGGAAAAATAGTTTCTTAGTTTAAGTGATACCAAAACCGCTGAAATTTCAATTGTAAAATTTCACTAAACAACCTAATGAAGATCATTCTTGTTAGTTCCATGTAAAATCACCTTCCTAAAATGTTCCCATATTCATAATGGAGAAAGGTATGATGGTAGCAAATTGTTAGTTGCATGCTTCAAAAAATAGTATGATAACAAGACATGGAACTGTGAACAGCTCATTGGCAAAATTCTAGTGGAAAACTGCTCTTCTGTGCCCTCATTAATGAGTATAATGGTGTCTGCATATGGGCATTTAATGATACTATTTGATGATAGAAAATAACTTCAAAGAAGAAACAATGATGGCTTTGTGGTTGGAAACTACTTCAAACTTTCTGAGAGATTTACTCTTGGTTCTTTGTACCTTGTTTTTCTTAAAGATCAAAGTATCTGTGTCTTCGGGAGGTGACTGCATTCGAACGTACAAGCCAGAAATCAAGAAAGGAAGTTACAATAATATTGTTGTCAATGTAAAGACAGCTGTTGCTGACAACCTCCTCTTTTATCTTGGAAGTGCCAAATTTGTAAGTCTAATATTCAGCTTTTCATTAGGCTGTGTATGTGTCTAGCTAGAGGTTAATCCAAAAATGTGTAGAATCCAATAACATGGTCCCCAAATGGTCTAACATAGGCGTTCAGATTTGAAAACCTCAACATCTTACCTCACAAAATTCTGAAGTGTCAAATTAAGTTAGAAGTCAAATGAAAGGAAGAAATACAGTATTTAGTCACATTTACCTTCATTTTTCAGTATATCATCATTTCTGTTAAATTATACTTATAGATCCAGTGATTTAAGAACACTAATGAGAACAAAGCTATTTTACTTACTTCTTATTTGTTTATCTTATTTACTGTTCAAACTAAATTACAATAAACTCTTCTGTTAATGAAATGAAAATAGCAAAGTGTGTACTATTTTATTTAACCAATGAAAACTCTGCTAACTTGTTTTGAATTTATGACCTGAACTGAAATAACACAGATTATATGGACAAAAGCCCACCCATAAAGTTCTAATTTCTTCCATTTGAACTATTTGATTTTGCATGCATGGGGATCTTCCAAAATGAATATGACTTCTTAACAAATCAGTCATGGTGTAAGTCAATATTTGCCGTTTGGGTAAGGAATTCTAGGTCAATTTGAGAAATAAAATCATAGCTGCCCCCTCAAAAATGTCAGTGTCTTTGGTGAAAATAATAATGGATTCTAAATTTAAATATTTGTTTTTATCTTTACCACAAGTATCAGAGTGATAAAGGCTTTGGTCTCAAAATTAGACTTAATTAGAATTGGTAAAATTAACAAACATGCCTGAGCATTATGGACTTTTTTTTTTTTGCTTTAAGGATACAAAAATAAAATATTATTTTAATAACGTATAATAATAATTAATATTATTTGACAAGTATTATCATGAAGCTCCTAATTATTTCACATGTCTGCAAATGGCACTTACTGAAAATCACTCTGCTTGTCTCCTCTTTAAAGGTGCTTTATATCTGATATCTCTTGTTTTTGCTTTTCTCTGAACTAGATTGATTTTCTGGCTATAGAAATGCGTAAAGGCAAAGTCAGCTTCCTCTGGGATGTTGGATCTGGAGTTGGACGTGTAGAGTACCCAGATTTGACTATTGATGACTCATATTGGTACCGTATTATGGCATCAAGGTAACCAACTTAATAAAGATTAAGATAATTAAATGATAGAATTTTGAAGTAGTTTCCCAGTTTATAAGACAACTCCTATTTCCATTTCAATAAGGTAGCTGTGTATGTATGTAGATACATGTGTATGAATTTTATATGTTATACGTATACATGTCTGGGAGTGGGTATGTTTGTCGTACTTGTTAGGAACTGACAAACCTTCCAGGTATTGACCAGAGGAACCAGTCCATTTCTGACCCCTTTATCTTGTGTCTGTAGGAATTTGGGGGCGTCGCTGTCTCAGGCTCCTTATCTCACCTGAAAAAAGTACCGTCACTCATTCTTATGCAATACAAGCCAAAGCATAAGAGCATCATTATTGCCTGTCTTTGGTGTACACAGTTCCTCTTTTAGTCTACATAGCCACCATAGAAACATGCAGTATCGAAACGCTGAAATTCATATGTAACATATCAGGTCCACCCTACTTAAAATGGGAAATAATCGAGAATTGATTCAGTTATCCTATCTTTGGAGCTTTAATGCAATTATCAACGTCTAGTACGATATAGATTACTTATAGAACTATCCCTGTCTTCAGCACTTGCCTCATTATCTCTTCTTGTTTTCCCAATTCTCAACTCCCTGTTAAACCCAAAGCAGCTAACAGTTGAGAGGTATGGTTATGGGCCTAGGGCTGGGCATGAAGCTGATTGGAGATAGAGAAGATATAAGGAACTGGTAATCGTTGACTCTGGGTGATAGATACATAGAGTTGCATTCTGTTTGTAGATACTTAAGTTTTTCCATAATAAAAAGTTTAAAAGAAAGAGCCACGTTCAATGGCATGTGCTGTAGTCCCAGCTACTTGGGAGGCTGAGGCAGGAGGATCATTTCAGCCCAGGAATTCAAGGCTGTGGTCATGATGATCGTGCTTGTGAATAACCACTGCAGTCCAGCCTGGGCAACATAGCAAGACTTCATCTCTTAAAAAAAAAAAAAAAAAAAAAAAGTTATAAAAAAATGAGAAGCAATATTTTTAGTTCGTTTTAAGCAAGTTTTTCAGCAAAAGTGTGTGTGCATGTGTGTGAGAGAGAGAGAGAGAGTGACAGAGTGCTTGCATATTTAGTGGTGTTGAGGGAATTAAGTACTTAACCGGGTTTAAGGACATTTATACTCATAAAGTACAGTTCTTCTTTCAGAAAAGATACATTCTGTTAAAGAAAGTGAACCTTATTTGATAAATTCATTCTTTTGTTACCATGTATTTCACTTAACACTGCATCCTCAAAGATAAAAAGATTACCAAAATGAGACAGCAGGGAGAGAAATATGACACCGAAGTTTTATTATGACTGCTTGTCTCCAAAGAGAGACCAGATTTTCATATTTAACAGCTCATGGAAATCAATCACTTAAAAAAGAAAATGAAATAAAATGATAATAGCTTTCAAAATTCTGTTAATTGAATTTCAAAATGAACTTCTATGCAATTTGTACACTGAAATCTGAACGGTGGATATTGTACTATACATTAAGATGCTGTGCCAAACAATAAAAGATATACCATTCTAGGAAGACTACTTCAACAAACTGGGATCCAAGATATTATAAAGAATTTTAGGAGAAATCTTGCAGCTTATGATGTGGAAGGGTGGTTCATTTGGGGTCCACTTGCTGAATTAAATTAAACAAAATGCTGAAAGTAATATAAACTTGCATAAATTGTATGTGTTGGAAAATAGTAAATTATGTAAGCCATAGGAAAAAGACTTTCCACTTAACCAATAGCAATTCCATCAATTAACTGCTGCTGTGTCATTTCATGTCAATGAACACACACAGAATCAGGATATGGTGGTCACTGGTTCTGGTTGAAACTGATGTGAGTGTTCAGCCAAGATCAGACTTTGAGTATTGATTTGAGATCTAATGAATTTGGAATGTTAGAAACTAAACAGCCAGTTTTCTCCTAAATTCTTAAAAACAAGTCTCTGCATTTTGTATCTTTTAAATCTGGAATTACCAGAAATGTGATGCATATTACATTTTCTGTATGTTCCTCCCCTTCACTTCAACACGTACCCTTGAAGAACTGGGAGAAATGGAACTATTTCTGTGAGAGCCCTGGATGGACCCAAAGCCAGCATTGTACCCAGCACATACCATTCGACGTCTCCTCCAGGGTACACTATTCTAGATGTGGATGCAAATGCAATGCTGTTTGTTGGTGGCCTGACTGGGAAATTAAAGGTAATGTGTTCAGCCTCCTCCTGTTCTATTTCATCTTTGTTGACATCTCTTGACATAATTGCTTCAGGAGAAGGTATGATAAAGCTCTGTAAAACTTGACCACGTTTTACTTAACTTGCATTTATGAAAACATGAATTTATTTTGAGTAAGAATTTTCTTCTTTGAAGATTCAACCTGGAAACACAATATTTTTAAGCCTGTGTGTATTTATTTAAACAGCTGTTGTTTTGTCTTTATCTGTGGCATCAGTTTTGTGTATATTCTTGTTTTAGTTGCCTCAAGAGCCAAGTGTTTTTTAAGTATACCTGATCTTCTGAATCGATTTATGATTTATAGATATGAAGTGCTATAAAGTTCATACTCACATCTAATTAAAAGATTTATGAATACTTTGGGAAATATCACAGGAGCTATAAGCTTTCAAAACATGATCTGGTTTTAAAGTTTTCAAGTTGCTCTTATTCTTATACGGTGATGCACTTAATATTCATAATTGCTTCATGACAGTCCTTGCGCGTTTCAAAACGCAGAAAGCCTGCCTTTTAAAGAAGGTTGTGTTGATTAAATGGAATTAGGTGTTGGGAAGCCACTATGGGTGAGATGCAGGAGCACAACCAAATATAATGGATAATCCTGGGATTGTCAGAATCATTCTGGGATGAGATTAGTCAGAAAATGTGAAAAGCCAGGGTGACCCCAAATTTATGAGGACTCAGCCTTCATATAGAATGAGGTTATTTTATTTGCTTTGAGTATGAGATGTGACTCTAAAGTATGAGAACTGATTCCAAAACCACATGCTGAAGTTATCCTCATTTCTTAGAACTTCATATAAATGTATATGGTACATAGTTACATATAGTCATATTATCAACTTTCTCTCCTTCACAGATGGATAAATACAGGGACAGCACACAGTAGTACAAAAGCCATGAATTTTGAAATCAAATCCAGGTTGAATTTCCTTCTCTTCCACTTACTAAAATATGACCTTAGACAAGTTACTTAACCCCTTGGGCTTTGGTTTTCTCAACTAGAAAAGAATGATAAAAATATCTACCTTGCTTGCATATTGTAGGATACAATAATGCATTTTTTAATATGCTTATAACTCTTCCTATATGTTAAGTAATGTTCTCAGTAGTTTACATGAATTAACTTGTTTAATTTTTACAACAACCCCAAAAGGTATGTCTTAGTCTGTTAAGGCTGCTGTAAGAAAAATACCCTGGGTAGTTTATAAATAAACAAACATTTATTTCTCACAGTTCTTGAAGCTAAGAAGTCTGAGATCAAGGTACCGGTAGATTTGGTGTTTAGTGAGGGCCAGTTTTTCATAGAAGGAGCCTCCTTGCTGTTCTCACATAGTAGAAAGAGTGAACAAGCTCCTTTGGACCTATTTTATAAGGGCACTAATTCCATTCATGAAGACCCTGCCCCTCACCACCTAAAACTCACCTCTCAAATGCCCTGCCTCCTAATACCATCACTTTGGTGGGTAGGATTTTAATATATGAATTTTGGGAGGGACACAAACATTCACACCACAGCAAGGTAGATACTAATATTCTCCTCATTCTATAGTTAAGGAATCTGAAGAAGAGAGACGTTAAATATCTTGACCAAGGTCACACGGTAATTAGCAGAGCTGGGATTTGAACACAGTTAATAGGCACAATAGTCTTCACTCGCAGCATCTTGCTTCACTGCCACAGTGAATAGTGAGATTGTGTGTATAAAATATATGGCGAATAACTGAGATGTGGTCATCACACCTTAAATTGTACCTTAATAATTATTATGCAAATGTAATTGGCACAAAAGCAGCATTCTGTCAGTCTCAGAAAAAGGAAGAAAACATGAACAAATGAAATCTACAGAAAACCTTAAGAAGTCATTTTGGCCAAGAATTTCAAGGCTCCTGCCACACCAGAATATGAACCAAAAGCTGAAAACAACTAAATGAACTTGCTGATGAGAATTCAAATGAGCAGGAAAATCTCTCAAATATAGCTTTTCAGGATGCGAGAAGAAGCAGAAAGCAAGCAGAATTCACAAGTAGAATAATCAATCTCTAGAAAATTAAGAGGTTCAGACTGATGACAGAGCATTGCAAGGACGATTCCAATGTGCAAGTCAGGGGCTCCGCTCAACAGTCTTTCTATGCGGCTGTGCAACACGTGGTCACAGCAGTGGGAAATGTACATGTTGATGGGTTTAACCTAAAACTATAGCAGTAGGCCATACCATACAGCCTAGGTGTGTAGTAAGCTATACCATCTAGATTTGTGCAAGTACTGTACACTCTATGATTTTAACTATTCAGTAACTGATTTTACTATTTAAAATTTTAACTAGTCAGTAACTGTTTTCTTACATGTGTTCTAAAAACCAAATGAGTCAATGCACTGTTTTTCCTAGATAATTTGAGTAAATATGGGTTCACTTTGGCACAGAGTTTTTAAAGTTATAGGCACCAGAATATAGTACAGTCATGTGTCACTCAATGTCAGGAATACATTCCAAGAAAGATGGAATTAGGCAATTTCTTCAATGTGCAAACATCATAGAGTGTATAGTACACAAATCTGGATGGCACAGCCTACCACACACCTAGGCTCTATGGTATAGCCTACTGTTCCAAGGCTACAGCCTGTACAGCATGTTACTCCACTGGATACCGTAGGCAATTGTAACTCAGGGTAAGTATTTGTGTATCTAAACATAAACAAGGTACAGTAAAAATACAGTATTATAATTTATGGAAGCACCATCATATATGTGATCTGTCATTTACCAAGACATTTGTAATATGTCAATGCCAAAACAGTTGTTTAAATTTACAACAAACTTCTCTAGGAGGGACCAGGTCATTCTCTTTCTTCATGATTGTGCATCAAGCCTAAGACCTTTCCTGTGAAAATGATACCAGGATTGAATTTGTTCAGATTATTTATTGATTCTCTGTTTGACTCCAGGCCCTGTGCTGTGTATACAAGCAAACAACACCAACGTGGTCTCTTTTCTTACAAAGTTGCTTACTTTTTCTTCATTCCCTTGAACTCGAAATCTTCTTGGCTGTGAACAGAAATTAAAAAATTTAGAACAGCACTACCATAGAGTGATTTAAACAAGTGCTTTTACAAAATCTCTTCTATGTCATCAGCACGTACCCTTTCTTCAGATCTCAGGGGAAAAATCTTTGTGTATGCATGGCCCAAATTTGCCCAAAGAAAATTAGGTAGGAGCATTAGCATTTATTGAACACCCTCTGTATGTCAGGCACTGAGATTGGTGCCATAAATAAATTATCTAACTTTATTCTCACAACAGTTCCACATTGCAGACAAAAGAATAGAATTGTGGAGAAGGTCAGCAGCTCACCTAAAGTAAGAAGTTAGGAAGTGTTTATTTACTGATGATGAAAACTGGTATAGCAAAATGTAATCAGCATTCATTGATTACATAGTTGAGCTTTTCCCCTGTTGTAGACTCATCCTGGAGAAGCTCTAAGGATATAGATATAATATGATGAAAAGATGAATATGTACATATGCCAAAATATCAGAAAGAATGGATAATGATCACTTTAGCTTCTGCTGATAACTCTCATGGATAAACCAAGATTATTTGTGAAATTCCAAATTCTAACAAATACGGTATTTCTTTCTGCAGAAGGCTGATGCTGTACGTGTGATTACATTCACCGGCTGCATGGGAGAAACATACTTTGACAACAAACCTATAGGTCTGTGGAATTTCCGAGAAAAAGAAGGTGACTGCAAAGGATGCACTGTAAGGTTAGTTGAGATGAGGACTCTCCCAGATCTGTCCTGTGCATAATAAAAGCTTCAATTTTTATTGCATAATATTCTATTATCATGTGGATGATATAGAGCAGGTTTGAAATGATTATGCTCAGAGGTGGAATTACCCCAAAACTAATGAATCTTCAAGTCTCTGCCTGCATTTGCGCAGGCATATTTCAAGCCCTGGGAGGTACACTAGCAGTACATTTGCATAGTCATATGTTTTTATAAAATTTGCAAAGGTAAGAAATTTTGACTACAATCAGTTAAGTTTCCACTCCAGTGTTCCTTCATGTCGAGGGGGGTTTTAGTGTCTGTGAGTAACTCATTGTTACAATTTTTTTTTTTTCCCTAAAGAGAGCTTTCCCCAAACTGATTAAGTTTCAGGTCTTGCTGAGCATGAATTCACTCTATTTATGTTTATAACAAAATTAGAACCCCAGCCCAGGTTTTATGGGGTTTTTTTATTGACACATAGGATCCTACAAGTGCTTCAAGTGGAAGCCTATGGGATTTAATGATTCTGCTTCAAGAGAGAAGGAGAACAAGGGGCCGAGATAGTCCAGGAGGAAAGTTCCTAATACATATCCTCAATTATAAGATAGAGGGTAGAATGAATAGGAATTTGAAAATATTTAACATCCTATCATACTAAGCATGTGTAGAGAATAAACATTTTTAGATAAAAATGAATAGAGGATATAAAATATTTAGCTAGAAGTAGAGGATTTCTCAGCATAAAAAGCTTAGAGCCCACTGATCACCCAAGCCTAAAGCAATTTTATTATATTAAATTAAAACGATAAAACATACTTTAAATACCTGCAGACTTAACATGTCATAACAGCAACTCAGAAACCATTAAGTGCTAAGGAGTTTGTGTTATTTTCCATTTAAAGGACATACATATGTTTGTAGGACCCAAATCCTAGCAGAGTACACTTCACATTTCCTTCTCTACATCTCTACAGTTTTATAGAAGAAAGTAGCCCCAAAATATTATCCGTCTAAAAGTCTTAACTTCCAACTCTTTGTTTTCTTTTTAACATCATGGACTTGTCAACATGAAATTGAGGATAGTTTGAAAGCCTGACCCATTCATTGTTTAAGATGATTTTGTCAATAATCTTCAACAAAATCTAACATGGAAGGTTGTCTGTAAAATTCTTTCAATACATGAAAGACAATGAAGCCCATATTAATATTCTGCTACTCATAAACAAACACCAACTTTTCCCTAAGCATTTTTTTGGTAAACTTCTAAGTAGGATTTTCAAAAGCCTATTATCAACAAAACATCTAAGGCATTTAAATATCCATTCAGCAGTGCATGTCATGTGAGACTGAACATCACTAATTAACAATTCTGCAAAGATTTTGCGCTTCAACATATAAAGCATTATGCTAATTTCTGATAAGAGTATTCCTGTATATACATAGGGTGTTTTGTAGGTTGCAGAGATTCACACTTACAACTTCTTGATACTAGAATGAATACAGCCTAGTCCTGGCCATGAAGAGACATCACCAAGAAGGGAGGAAAAGACAAATATTAAATATTTCAAATATCAGACATAATACAAATCCCTTTAAAAAGACATATTCAGAGTATACTATGATTGCCCACATCAGATTAAGGGCATCATGATCTGCTTCATGGAGGAGGTGATGTTTGAAATGGGTCTTGACCTGAGGTAAGAGTCCAAAAAGAGGAGACAGCAGATGAAATGTGAAGAACATTCTAGTTCCTGAAACCAGTAAGAGCAAAGGGAGGAAGAGTGGGAAGCTGGAGTGTTTTTAGAAAAGAACAAGTGTGAATCCAATCATACAGGACTGGCAAATGGGAGAATGATTTGGGTAAGATGCAGTGGCCACATAGGTTCATACACAGTTCTTCCCAGCATAATCATGATTTCTTCTCTACCCCATAACGGTAGCTGAATGCAAAGTAAACCAACATAGCTGAAGACACCAACCTCAAAGTACCGTGCCACAACACAGCCTGTCCACAGTGCCCATTCACCCACATGCCTGCCTTCTGCATGATTTGGCCAACCACTCTATCTTGGAAATGTTCATGGTCCACGTCTTTTCTGTCATTGTGCATTTTTGCCCCATTGCTAACACTTGGCAGTGTCAACCCTTCTCTTACCCGTTGTCATCAAACTACCTTCGCATTTTCCTTTTAAGGTGAAGTGATATGTATACTGAAATAATCCTATATTTTTTAATGTTTTAGTGTGTCATTTTGAGCTGTGCTAATACTTTGATCAGGATTGTTATTGTTTTGTGAGTTCTCTAATTACATAGTTGTGTAAGTTTTTAGCAGTCGGCCCCAACCCTATTTTCCCATAAGCCCCGTTATTTGTTAGAATAATTTTTATAGAACTCCTGGTGTGTGTTTGTTCATTTATTTGTTGTTTTCAGGAAAACACTTATCACATTTGAACATAAAGAGCAATCATTCCTACTAAAGAGCAGGAGTGATTTTATGGAGAAGATGTAAAAATGAGGCTAAAAGAGGTAGACTAAGAAAATGTCATAAAGACCTTAGAATGTCAGTTTTAGAAATTTGCATTTATTCAATAGTCAGTAGAAGAGATGAAATTGTTGTTATGCTTTAGAAAGAGTAATCTGTCAAAGATATTTTTGAAAGTGTATCTTATTTTTCTCACACTTCTAAAATTCACATTAAGATTAAAGTAAGGGGGAAAAAAAGCTGCTACAAGTAAAATGTAGTTAGTTGAGCATTGAAATGATATTTTAATAGACTAAGCCCTAATAGTCACCTAGTTCTTGTTAACTAGAGTTACATGTGGAAGAACATAGTTGCTCCAAAATAGCATAATTAATCTGTACTAACTTTACCAGACATCAAGGTTCAAAAGAGAAACAAAAGGCAAGTTAAGAAGCTTAGTGTTTATTAATTATGAAAGAGTAGGGTTTTTTTTTTTAGTAAATGTATTCAGAATGAATAGGATAATTCTATTCTATGTCAAAATATTACAGTATATACCTTGAAGGACTCATATTTTTTCTCATCCCATAGTCACCAATTCAAAGCCAGACTTATCTTGCTTCTCCTAGTGTTTGCTAATGAATTAAATGAAGTGGGGGGATCTACAGCTCTGTGTTTAGCCACTCCCAGGCCACAACTCTTTCCTGCAGATATCTCCACAATCGTAGTAACATCAGACAGATAAATAGGTAGATAGAGAGATACATAAAAATAGCCTCATGTTTGGAAAAAGTATTTTAAATGTTGTATTCACAAGACTTATCTTAGATATTCATTAATTATGCACCCAATATTGATTAGACATATATTCTTTATGAGGCAATTTGCTATACTAAAATCTTTTTCATTCCACAAACATCAACTGGATTCTAGGATCCAAGTACTGTACTGTATGTACTAGATGTTTTGAGTTTGTGCCTGACATGGGACCCAGCCCATAATCTCTTAGATGGTCTCATGAAATTTACATTCTAGTGAAGCAGACAGATAAAAAACATACAAATAAATACAGGCCTCCTTCATTGTCTGAATCTAATTTGTTCCGGAAAAACTTGTTGGAAGGCAAATATTGAGAGTAAGGATCCTATATAAAAGAAATGTAATAATGTATTCTCAGCCCATCCAGAAACCCCACCACTTTGCCCAAATACCACTAAGACACCCTTAGGCTTCAATATAACTATCTACTACCAAGTACTTCTACAAAACATAAAGCACTTAAAAAAACTGATGACTTAGTTATTGCACACCTCATGAAAGGTGAGAGATGGTTTTTAGTTATTGTAGCACGGTGGCAGTAGAGATGGAGATATGTGGATGGAACGAAGATGTATTTAAGATATTTCCTACCCTACAACAGCCTATAATCTCACTGCTCTTCAATGATGTGTTGAATAGTGACAGACCAAATAGATATGATCTGATTCATGTGAAATGTCTCCTTCTCAGTCCTCAGGTGGAAGACAGTGAGGGGACTATTCAGTTTGATGGAGAAGGTTATGCATTGGTCAGCCGCCCCATTCGCTGGTACCCCAACATCTCCACCGTCATGTTCAAGTTCAGAACATTTTCTTCGAGTGCTCTCCTGATGTATCTTGCCACACGAGACCTGGTAAAGATCATGTGCATAGCAGAGTTTCCATGATTGAAAATGTGTTTGCTTCTTTTATCAGTTATTGGTAAAATTATCAGTTATTTTCTAAAAAGCTTGGGATGGCTGTCTGGCAGCCAAGAATGGGTGATACAGATAGTGCTTATGTATTTTCACTAATAACTTTAATCACAGATACAATTTAATTACTATTTATTTTCAGTACAGCTCCCCACATAATCCTTTAAGCAATACATCCGGTAATAATTTTTCCCAGCATGGAGCCATGCAGCAGCAAAATGCTTCCTTAATCTTCTTTCAGAGACCTAAGTTGAAAAGGGGATTCTAAATATTCTTTGGCCTCATTATTTTCTGGTCAGTATTTCTTAATGAATTCTTTCAGGGAACATACCTTTTGGTTCACTTAATATGTTTTCAAATGAACTCACATTTTACTACTGTAACAAAAGGGTATGTCTTAGAAATTTGGTTGTGACCATTTGCGTCATAATTTCACAACCACAGAAATTCAGAAAACAGTAACACCAATTCTATTTTCAGAATGGATTTCTGTAGCAGAGCGACATATTCAGCAATTTAGCCACAAGATCCTAATATAAACCCCACAAAAAAGCGAACACTCATCTATTTCTCTGTGTATCTAATCACTGGTGTATGTTTACTCTATTAATAGAGAGATTTCATGAGTGTGGAGCTCACTGATGGGCACATAAAAGTCAGTTATGATCTGGGTTCAGGAATGGCTTCTGTTGTCAGCAATCAAAACCATAATGATGGAAAATGGAAATCATTCACCCTGTCAAGAATTCAAAAACAAGGTGAGTTTTTACAGTAATAATGCAATATGGGCCTTAATCATGCAATCCAGAGTGCACATGTACCCGATCAAGAGGAAGACTCCGTCTATCATTTTAGCTACTCACAGGTTCAGTGAAAAATTGATACAGTCATTTTTTTGGCTTAGATTATAGGTGATTTGGGTTAAACATGACTGATTGAAGAGCCAAATGCTTCTCTATCATTTTCTTTTGAAACGGAGAGCTTAATTTGAAAGCATAAAACTGTCTTACAAGTTGCAAAATTATATCCTGTAATATGTTTGAAAAATGTTGAGTGCTTTTCTTTTCTCCCTATTCTGTCAAGATGTTTCCTTTAAAGCGGCCCACAATGGAATCTGTAGGGGTGGTAGGGCATAGTTATCAGTTCTTTGCTCATTTAAATTGCCAAACATTTGTATGCGTGCAAGTAAATGATTGATCAATAGTAACATGACATGGTTATGATTCGGAGACATTTTAAAACACTTCCCCAAATGTTGTTTTATCTGATCACATAAGCAGGTATTTTGTTCCAGTGTTAGAGAAAGTAAAATATACACTCAAACTTTTATGTAGTCACAGACATATATATAAAAGATCTCACAACCAAGACAGAAATCCAAGTCTATTAGTTCCGAGTGTCATACTATTGCTTTTTAAGTATATAATTGCACTAATTCTGTGTAGTATGGCATTACCAATATCTGCAAATGAAACTTCGTTACTTCTGCTAATATAAACAGACTTAATTAATGTTGCTAATGCCAATGTGACATTTCATGAAAATTTAAATTTAACTTTGTACCGTCTTTCATTGCTGCATTTAATACATATCTGCCAAGCACCTTCTAAGTTCCATGTAAGAACTAAATGAAGTTCTAAGTTCTTGCCTTCAAGGAACTTGCATCAAATTGGGGAGATAGACAAGTATCAATGGTTAGAGGTTAGAGAGCTAATTGCTGTGATAGAGATGTGTGTAGCCAGCTAGCAATCTCAGAAGAGAGACACTTGAGTCAAACAGACAGGTCAGTTTCCACTGGAGTGCCCCTGAGGCACAAGCTGGATGAAGAATTAGCTGGATGAAAAGCATGTATGGACATTTCAGAGTAGTAAAAGTCGTGTGAAAGCCTGGAGTCATCAGAGAGCATAACACATCCTTTTCCAGCTGCATTTCCAACAGGAAACTCTAGAGAAACCCCTCATATGGGACAAAAACTGGCTTTACAATTCTTTATTTTGGAGTGCTGCTGCATACATTGTTCCTGTGTAAGAGAGGCACAAGGCACATTTGCATGTCAGAAGCTCTGTGTAGTTAGTTGTTCAAGAAGAAGAATGTTTCGCTGTTTAACCCAGCATTTCCCAAATTTATTTAATCAGAGAAATCCTTCCATTCCTGTATTACTAGCATTCTGCTGAACACGCTCTGGCGAATGCTTTAGTAACTACAAGTGAATACATAGCCTACATGGATGAATGTTGGCAGGAATTTATCAGTAGGGGCCAAGTGATGACAGAACCAGTGCATAAGAGGACATATGAGCTAAGTGAGTGAGTTTCAACTTTATCCTGAAAGCTACAGGGATACAGAGAACACTACGAGTTTTAAGAAAGAGTGTGATATCATAAGATTTGTGCTTTAGTAAAGTTTCTTTAGCAGCAGTTTGGAGATGTGTAGCAATGTAGGATGCTACAGAGTCTGGTGAGCCTAGTGTCTCCCCACCAACTTCTCTTCTATAGTAGTAAAATAATAGATTTGAAGAAAGAAGGAAACGATGGATATGCATTATAAAAGAAAAAAAGACAACCTAAATGTCCATCAACAGATGATTGAGAACAAATGTGGTACATATACACCATGGAATAATATGCAGCCATAAAAAAAGAAGGAAATCATGTCTTTTGCAGCAACATGAATGGAGCTGGAGGTCATTATCCTAAGTGAAATAACTCAGAAACAGAAAATCAAATACCACGTGTTCTCACTTACAAGGTGAGAAGCTAAACAATGGATACACATTGACGTGAAGGTGGAAACAATAGACACTGTGGACTCCAAAAGGGTGGAGGGAGGAAAAGGGGTGAAAGTTTAAAAATCACCTATTGGGCTGAGCGCAGTGGCTCACGCCTGTAATCCCAACACTTTGGGAGGCCGAGGCGGGTGGATCACAAGGTCTGGAGATCGAGACCATCCTGGCTAACATGGTGAAACTCCATCTCTACTAAAAATACAAAAAAATTAGCCGGGAGTGGTGGCAGGCGCCTGTAGTCCCAGCTACTTGGGAGGCTGAGGCAGGAGAATGGGTGTGAACCCAGGAGGCAGAGCTTGCAGTGAGCCAAGATAGGATCACTGCACTCCAGCCTGGGCAACAGAGCGAGACTCCATCTCAAAAAAAAAAAAACAAAAAAGTCTCTTGGGTACAATGTTCACTGTGGGGGTGATGGATCCACTAGAAGCCCAAATTTCACTCTTGTGCAATATATCCGTGTAACAAACCTGCATATGCACCCCCTGAATCTAAAATTTTAAAATAAGAAAAATAAAGACATTGAAAACACTAGGCTGAATTCTGAATTGGCTAATGCTATAAACTCTAAAGATAATAAGATGCTTGGTTAATGTATAGTGTAACAAACAGGGATAAAACGATTCAACAACTCAGGAGAACAATTTTTATAAATGGTCACCTTGGAAATGCTAATTTCCATGATCAGTCTGTTATCTCAACTTTTATTCTATCCAATAAAACAAATAACCAAAAGATCTGTGCTCTGAATCAATGTTAGTCAAAGGTCAAGTTACAGAATTATATAAATTTGAAAGTAGTTAAAAATATGTTTTAGGTTTACTGTAACTCCAACATTCCATCAATTCAGAAAGTTCTTCCCCCAGTAGGTCTAATTTTTTCAGATTTTACTAGAGCTACTGTTACTGTTACTTTTACTACTCTGTGGTCCAGAAATCAGAAAGAATTTTCCTTTATCCCAGCCTACTCAGTATCTTCTGTTCCATTTCTGGTTTCTAGTTCAATGCTTTTGACACAGTTGGCTGATATCTTCTCATTTTTAAGTCTTCTCCTTGGTTTTCAAATTGACTCTAGACTCACATTGCTTTTTGCCTTTCTGAATATTCCTGTCAAATGCACCAAGCAGTCATTCTCACTTTTATTTTGGGTGTTAATGACATGAGTCATCCTCCTTACTTCTCTAATGTATCTCTCTGGTGTCACCATTAAAAAGAAATTAAGTCCTATGAAGTTCAGTTGTTCAGAATTTTGATTCTCAAATTAGACTGGGAACATCTACCTTCTCCTGCCCATGGTTATTACCCATTCTCTATTATTTCTGGTGTCTCCCCACAAATTTCTCAAATCAAACAGATGAAATTTTTTATTATAATAAAACTATAGCTGTTCTGTTTTTCCACATGCATTCTCATATATCCAATATATTTTCTCTGATACTTTTAAAGTATTTTATTACTATAGCAGGTCAGTTAATATGTATTAATTTTTCCTTATAAAAAGAAAAGCATTGAAGCCTCAATGGGAAAAGCAAATATTACAAACAAATAATTCACAAAAGAAAAATGCAGACTTCTTATATAAAGTTGAAAAATGTAATCTCAATAGATTACAAGCATATGGTCCTTGACCTGCAGTAGCATATCCAAAGATCACACTTAAAGCAGTAAAATCTGAATTTACTTACTACCTGCTTTGATAAGAGTAGCTCTTATAGGACACATTTATTAAATACCAACTATACATCAGATACTATGCTGGATCAGTGAAGATGCGTAAGGTTCCTACCCTTGAGTGACTTACCTGCTGCACAAGTAGCAAATTACCGTATCATTAGGATACAGTAAATACCAAGGGAGATACTATGGAGGGAGAGAAATAAGGCACTACCTGAGCCCTAAGGCGTTTTTTTGGTTGTGGGGGTAGGAGAGGTGGAAGCAGTTGCAGGGCGATCCAGGCCAAAAAGCATCATATGAAAAGATAAAGATGTATAAAAACATGGATTATTTGAGCAGATGTTGCAATCAGTTTGAATTACTGGAGTTTACATTTCAAAAGAGTGATAGAAGATAATGCTGGGCACGTTGGCAAGGGCCAGATCACAGGAAGCTGTTTAAACTATGTGGAGGAGTTTGCAGTTCATCTTGATGAACTCGATTTTAAGTAGAGATGTGACAGGGTAATTTCGACTTAAGTATATTAGTCGAGGTGTCAATTGACATCAAAGAAATGCAGAATAAATCCACCATATGATACCACTACACAGTTATTAGAATGACTGAAATTAAAAAGACTGGCCATACTCAGTGCTGGCAGAAGGTGGAGACACTGGAACTCATACACTGCTGCTGAGGATATAAAGTAGGATAACATTGGAAGAGGTTGGCCATTTCTTAAAAGACTAAATACACATCTTCCATACAAACCAGTCATTTCACTCCTAATTATTCACCCAAGACACATGAAAGCATATTTTTACACAAAGACTTGTACCAGAATGCTCACATTACTTTTATCTGTGTTATTTAAAAACTGTAAACAACTCAAATATCCATCAGCAGGTAAATAGATATAGATAAATTGTGGTATACTCATACTATGGAATACCAGTCAGCAATAAAAAACAAGAAAGTATTAATATAGGTACAAAATGTATGAATATCTAAATAGACCAAAAAAAGGCAAATTTAGGCAGACAAAAAGAGTACATTTGTATAAAATTACATGGAAAATGTAAACTAATCTATAGTCACAGAAAGCAGAGGGATGCTACTTGTGAATGGCATATGTAGGAAAAGGCAAAAAGGAGGGATTACAAATGAGCATAAAGAAACTTCCGGGGTGATGGATATGTTCATTGAGTGTGGTGGTGGTTCCACAGGTGTATACATATCTCCTAAAGCATGTAGTTGTTAAATTGCATGCTATAAACATGGTTTAAATTATAGCATGTTAATTATTCCTCAGTAAAACTGTTTTAAAAGTAGAACAGATATTAAAGGTATTTTGGAGAAGAAATTAGTGAAGCTGTTGATTGATTAGATGCGGTGAGGAAGAAGTCAGGATGATTCTCTAGTTTAGTAAATTGGGTGGGGGGTCATAATACCAACAATAAAAAAGTAATTTAAGTAATACAGATTTGGGAGTCGGATGATAATTATTTTGATTTGGAATGTTTAGCTTTAAGTACTCAAGGAAAATATAGATGATGGTGTCTCACCTGTTGAATGTGAATTTTTAGGCAAAAATCAGGTCCAAGCATACATACATTTTAAGTCATCAATACATTGTCAGTAGATATAAACTTGAGTTTGCCCAGATGGCTAAAACCTGAGATGTGGGCAAAGGAAGGGATATTATAAAACATCAACATTTTAGAAGTGTTCAAAAATAGATCCCGTGGTAGGAGATTGAGAATGAAAGGTAAAAAAAAGCCAGAGAGCTTGACATTGTGGAAGCCAGAAGAAATTTCCTATAAGGAAAGAAATGCTAACAGCATTAAATGTTGCATAAACATGGATTCAGATAAAGATTAAAAGGACTCCACTGGGTTTGGATATAGGGAGGTCCCTGAGGACTTTAGCAAGACCAGAGTTCACAGAGTAATGGGAGGGGAATTGAAATAAGGCTCCAGCAATGTGGATCATTGCTCCTTTTCAGTGACCAGATTACTTGTTTTACAGAATTATTCTCAACTAGTTAGTAAGAGCAGTGTCCCTTGAAATTCACGTACAGTCCTTCAGGAGTGTTCCCCATCTTCTTTGAGTCAGTTACAGAACCACAGTCCCTGACACAAGTGTGCCCTATCCCCCAAGTGCATCAATAAGGAAGCAAAGTTGAGAACACTCAATTAGATTTTCAGTGGATCAAGAAAGAGAAAAAAAGAGTAATAGCCAAAGTAAAAACACTTAGCTTATAACAACTCTGCATTGATTATAAAATATTTGTTAAGTCCTTACTCTGTATATTACTTAATAAAATCCTGATTTCCCTACCTACTTATAAATCACATCTGAATCCATCAACTGTGAAATTTTGTGTTAATAGCCTACTTTTCTATTCTGTAAAGAAAAGAAATAGGGCATGAAATAAAAGCAAGCATTAGCATTTACTAGCATTTCCTGGTAGAACCCACTTCATCGCTATCACTCATGAAGGATAGAGTAAAGTACTTCCTTTAAGTCAGTAAAAATATGCCAGCCTGTCTCTCTGCCAAAGTTACCTTTTGGGCCAGTGAATTTCAATTCAATTGTGTTGCTGCTCTTTAATCATTTTTTCTTAGAATGGTCTCTAAAAATGCATATATTCATTCATGGATAAGGAGGAAAACTACCTCCAGTCACCAGCTTGCCTGTGATAGAGAGGCAGAATCTCATTTTCAGACACCATTAAAATACCCACCAGGTCTGCAGAAAGAGACTATTTTCATCTTCCAGTCAACAGCCCCATATGAAAATGTCTTTGCAGATCTAGATAAAAAGGAATGTGTATGAAAAAGTCTTGAAAACAGTTTTATAAATCTATTTTCTTTTAGCCCCCAGTCCAGTCAAGGAGATATATGTGTATGAAACTAATTATGTATACAAAAATAATAAAATAGGTGTGTGAAAGTGATTCAATTTTAAAATATTAACATGCTAACTATATTTAGTAGGACAATTATTTTAGGTATTTTTCTTGTTCGCTTTTAAGTCTGGTTTGAAGTGTTCATTGGTTTGTGTATTTGATTTTGGTCCTCTTTTAATAAGGCAATTGTGTTTGATTTTACTGAAGATAGATCTTTTTGAAATGATAGAGCTATAAAATTCAAGGGAATTTTGGAATTCGATGTTTCTCTGTGTTTTCCAAAGAACATTGATTCTGAAAGATGATGGGTTGAGTGAAAATAATATTTCATGGTCAAAAAAATTTGGGAAATACTTTTCACTCTATGTCCTTCTCTAGGAGCATTACATTGCATATTAGCATGCCGAAAGATCTGGGCACTCATAAAATTAAGAAGATAAATGTTTAACTTTGTATAACCCAGTATTTGTCATATTTATTTGAGCCAGGAACATCCAAGAAACCAGCATCCTAAAAAATAAACATTTAGAAATTTCCTTATAACCCATTGGTTCAAATGCCCATTTTCAAACCCTTGCTAATTCGGATCCTACATCAGACAAAGGTTTAGAGGTCAAATCTGTCATCTTAAGGAACTGATGTCAATATGCATCAAGGATGCATATGAAGTAGTTAAAGGCTGGATCTAAGGAACTGTGGTAGAAAAGCATGTAATTCAGAAGAAACCTAGCTTGACCCCTAAGAAGGGAGCGGTAGTGAGGGGGATCAATGAGATAAGGAGTTACTGTCTGCTTTCTAAACAATGTAGTTTGAACAGAGAAGTTCCTCGTCTTTCCTTTTTTCTATCTATTTCTGAATTCTTATCTTCATCACATTAAAAGTACCTTGAGAGACCCAAAAGAAAAGCAAGAAGGCATGACGACTATACCTCTGTCACAACACTTAGCATCCCAGTCTAAAATGTAATTTATAGTGGATCTGGAGCCCACAACTTCTGTGTACAACATCCCCTTCCACTTGCATGTACAACCATATTTTACCACAGTAACACTTTGCAGATGAGTCTAAATCCCAGTAGTTTCTGTGGATAGTGAAACTTAAAGAGCCATAAATTAGACATGCTTCTAATTAATTATCTGATTCCTAATTAGATATCTTTGTTATTTAGCATTTTTTAATCTTGCTTTATTTACTAACTGCTTATCTAGATTATGGAAAACTACATCAAATGGATCTTTGATGTCCATTTATTTTTATCTCTTTTATCTTCATTGGTTTGCCTTCATTGGTGTTCAAGCTATTATTTTCATGCTCTTTGGGGGATAGTTTAATAATGTATTTTATTGATGTTTCTGTAATTATTAAATTGCTAAATATAGTGCAAGTGCTTGAGAAAGTCAATGTTAATTCTTGAATTAAACCAAATTTGTCTTGAAGTATTAATGATGATATAGATGTGGTTGATATTGCTCAAATAAAATGTTAAATTTTCTATCTCCTTTATAGCCAATATATCAATTGTAGATATAGATACTAATCAGGAGGAGAACATAGCAACTTCATCTTCTGGAAACAACTTTGGTCTTGACTTGAAAGCAGATGACAAAATATATTTTGGTGGCCTGCCAACGTTGAGAAACTTGAGGTAATTTAGTTTATAGGTAAAGCTAAGGATTAAGTTTTAATTAAATGACCACTTTGCTCACTAGAGTTCTGAAGCTTAATTACAATAGGAATGTCATATAACCCTTGGTTGCAGAAAGGCCTAATCAAAAACATCATGTTGCATGTTAGAACAACACCAGGATTTAGAAACCAAACGACTAATTTGACATCTCTGTTGAAGAGATGGATTGGAGTCACTGTTTCCTTTATATGCACCTGCTGAAAAGAATTATGAAAGTAATTAAAGGTAGAAGCCAGAGTTGAATGTGGATCTTGTAATTGCTGTTCTTCTTGTACATTCACTGGAGATAATGGCACTCTGACATTGCTTAGTGTTCTGAAAATTAGTCAGTGTTCCAGGATGCTATGAGTATAACCTATTTTATTGCTAAGCATTAGCATCATAATGGCATATTGGAGCTTTCCCATAAGCCTAATACAAGAACTATATTAGTTGTTCTCATGCCCATGCCAACATTTTTTTTTAATTTCACATATGCTTTTTAGCTAGCAGTATGGGGAGACACATTTGCTTCCGAATTTAGTTAGTTCAAAAAATAAAGTAACTAAAAAATGTCAGAAAATACTCACGTGCTATGTAGTTAATTTACTGCTCATTATAAAACATAAGATAGTGTATAAGGATGGTACTTGGTGCTCCATAAATGTTAATTAAACTCTAATTAGAATGGGATTAATTGACTTGGTTAAACCATAAGAGTTTATTACAGACTACCATGTTTTTAATTTTTTTGTTTTGTTTAATTAGTTTGGTAGTTTTTAAAGGGTATAAAAGTTCTGTCTAGGTTTTCTACTCCAAAAAGACAGATTATGATTGGAAAAATCCTGGAATAACTGAAAAGTGTGATGGTCAGTTATTTTCATATTTCCCAAATGAGCAGTGAAGGTTCACTCTCTATGACAGCTAGTGTGCAGGCTGAAATTTCTTCTCCCCAAATCTAAACTCATAGACGAAGCAACTGTCTAATTATCTGATGAGCTTCATGGTGCAAATAAATTGGCTCTGCATTCATTGTAATGTATTTGTGTTAGAAAAATAAATTTAAAGTGTCAAGTCAGAAAAACATTACAAATCAAATTTGAATAGTACCACAGTTATTACCTAGAAATTCATTTACTGGACAGTCATTCACCAAAAGTTTGTTGAGTATCTACTATGTGACAGGCTCCATACTAAATACTAGGAATCCAGTGGTTGTTCAGGTCTAAGATTTGCTTTACAAGATCATTAACTCTATATTATTGAGTGAATTAAATACAGCCAAACTAAGGTTATTCAAATCTAGCTTCGTTTATTCTAGTAATGATTTTAGTGATCATAAAATAATTTTTAGGAATTATCTATAAAGGCGTGCCTGTCAAATTCTATAAAATCTTATAAATCTGAATCTGTTAAATGAATCTTTATCACTAAAATGTTTTTACTTTCATGGTACAGCATTGCATAATTACAGTATAGTATTTCCATAGTGTGGTACATTATTTCAAAACAGCTGTTAGAGAGATGTTTGTGATAGATAAAGGAACCAAACATTCATAGTTACCTGCTATTTTGCCTGCAGACAGGTTCTCAATATGACAAAGTGCAAAAGATGTGGTAAACAAATTATTTTTACATGCATTGTTAAGCTCAAGCTCTTTGAGAGAAAATATTTATAAGCCATTCATGAACACTACAGAATACTGACATTGTACATTTCCCATTTATTAGACTGATAAGAACAAGTACTTTAAATTCATATTTCAAAGTAAAAATTTTCCAAGTTGATGGTGTGCGCTATGGTCATATTTTGATTCTAATTTCACTGCCGTCAAGGGCATATGTCTATTTTTAGTTCTGTTGGAGCTTTTGCATTTCTTTCCTTTGTAGATCCCTGTGAAATGATCTTTTTAAAGATTTATGATTTAAGTTTATTGTTTTACTAAATGAAAATGTAATTATAAGTAAATTGTTTTTATTTTTGTTTTTTTTTTTTTCCCTCTTTCCCGTTACCTAGTATGAAAGCAAGGTAAAATTTAAATTTATGCATGCCTTCTTCGAGTGCATGGGTTGGGTAAATGTGGCTTCTTAGATAAAGCAGCCGTGCAGAAGCAGAGCAACACCAGTACAGCTTTGTTCATAGTATGTTTCATGAGCAAGCCATGCGCTCTGTGAGAGTTCTCCTGCTGCCCCTTGCTGGCCAACATTCTGCTGCTTACCCACCATCAGTTGGGCTGCAATTTGAGTTGTCTCACCAGCAGTGATGAGATTTGCTCTGCTCACTTGTTCAAACATCTGGGCAGAGTGCCCCTGGTAACCAGTAGCACACACTCAAAAGGCAGCTGGTCAATTTCTGGTACACAGTCTAGTTCTGGGGAACACAGGAAAGTGGACTCTTGGGTTGAACCCCGGGCCCCAGCCTCCCTAGTGCCATGCTGTCTGCTGAAGAATCAAACTGTGCTCTCACATGCTTACCACTGTCTTCTTGCTTTTTGCAGGCCTGCAGATATGCAAACATTTACACAGCCTCTGCACCTCTTGTCCAAGCTGTTTATGTATTGACATGTTTATTTAAAACTAGCTATGGTGCCAGATGAAAGAATCTCTGGAAATACTATATTTAAAATAAGTATTTGCGTTAATAGTAAAGAAGTGTGAGATAGTTCTAGCTTCTCAGGAGCATTTTAATTCTTACTAGCCTTAGCATAAAAGCTGTGAGCAATGGGCCTCCATAAATGGCTGACCAAACCTCGAAGATGTGCAGGGCTGGTATCCTCGGGCTAGAGCTAAAGCCTGGTGTTTTGGCATTTCAGAGCCCAGCTGTGCCAGATTTCTGCAAAGAAGATAATAAAGCCAAACTGATCCAAGAAAATTTTAAAACCAAGTCTAGATTTTTAATAAAAGGAATAGAATATACAGAAATGAAAGTAGGGGAAAATAAACCATGCGTTTTATCATGATTCAGTTGTAAGACCACCTGTGCTATGTTTGCTGAGATAGCTAAAAAGTGAAGGCTGGTTTTCATGGAAATATATGTTAATAAAACTCTGGGATGGCACTGTGTAGGTTTGTAATTTTGCCTTTGAGTGGTGACCCTCAAGAAACAGAGACCCGTGGTTACCATTGAGTCCGGTCACCTTATGTGACTATTTATCCCCTGTAATTGTCCTAATATTGAGGTTGCTAAATCGTATTTTGGAATGGTTCTTTGTGTTTCCATGAAACAATGAACTATATAACTTATAGGGGTGATTTACTTTATTAACAAGACCTCTGAAAAAAATGGTGATAATTCAGTCTTTCCATAAGGAAAATATGGAAGCAAGTGAACACTGTTAATGAAATTCACCATTCTCTTTGCATTATGCAAGAAAAATATAAGCGAAATTCTCGCCCTACAGTTGGACATGTTCTTTATAACAACCAACTGACTGAATGAAAAGAAAACCTTGAGAACAAGGAAAAATTATCAATGAAAATAAAGTAGTTCCAGAAAGGAGTTGGGGGGTGGAAACAGACATGAAATAAATCACCTGATATACACTGCCAAGGTCTGATTTGTTTTTCCACTTGTTTTTCCTCATGCCATGTGTTTTTCATTAAGATAAAAAAAGGAACTTGGCATCATGGGACAATGAGGAGAGAATTAATCATCACCCTATCAACTACAATGTATTGATGCCGACTGGACAGTTTTTACCGACGCTGATTAACACCACATAAAGAATTATCTTTTTCACTTCTCTATAGTTTCACTATTCAAAATAGTAGCCACAAGTCACAGTAGCTATTTAATTGTAAATTAAATCAAATTAAATAACAATAAATATTCAGTTTCTCATTGAGACAAGCTACATTTCAAGTCCCAATAGCCACGTGTGGCTAGTAACTACTGATTTGAACAGTGCAGAACAGACAATATCCATCATCACAGAAAGTTCTGTGGAACAGCACTGTTATAATTAAAGAAGTATCATCATCACTGACATTCTGATAGCCTTTGTTTGTTGAGCACTTACTGTGTGCAATGCTGTTCCTTAATTTATTAAACTTTTGCAACTTGATCATGTAGATACTATGATTATTATTATCGTGCCTATTTCACATATAAGAACACTGAGTCTTGGAGAACTCAGATCACTTGCAACATCTGGACTCAAGGACAAGGACTTCATTTTCTAATCTGCTGACACACTTGCCCCATTTTGTGAAGTCGTATGCAAAAGTAAACACTCAAGTGTAGATTGAGTATAAAAATCGTTTTTCAAATTTATTGAAAAAATAAAATGTATGGGTTTTTGCATTTGGTTGCTTTATTTTGTTATTGTTCTCATATAGAATACAGACTTTGGGGTCAATCTGTAAACTAAACTCATCTGTTAAAAAAAAAAAAAAAAAAAACACACATATTTTTATTTCGAGATAGGGATCTCACTCTGTAGCCCAGGCTGGAGTGCAGTGGCATGATCGTTAAGTCACTGCAGCCTCAGCCTCCTGGGCTCAAAAGATCCTCCCTCCTCAGCATCTGCAAGTAGCTGGGACTCCAAGCACACATCAACATGTCCAGCTACTTTTATTGGAGGGGAGGGCAAAGACAGGGTCTCACTATGTTACCTCAGGCTGGTCTTGAACTTGTAACCTCAAGCGCTCCTCCCTCTTTGGCCTCCCAAAATGCAGGGATTACAGGCATGAGCCACTACACCCAGCCAGTAAACCTAATTTTTAAACATCTGTTTTTAAACTATGTAATCCAAAAGAATGTTTCTTAGACTTTGTTTTACTTAAAAGCCTTAAAGAGATATGTAATATTATCTTATTTTTCAGCTATCTCTCAAGAAAAAGCCTCAAATAAAAAAAAATTCTTTTTCAAGATAAACATTTTCAGATTTTTTCCTAACTTTTGAGCAAGGTTTTTAAAAACTTTTTGTTATATAGTTTGTTTATGCTGCCTACACAATTATCTTCTCTTTGGTGGAAAAAAAAAAAAAACTTATTTCATTACACATATAAAGCATTAATAAGAAGTCAGTTAATTCCTGTACCTCATGTTTAAATGCTGTGGGTGAGATTATTGTTAAAGGGGAGAAGAAGGACTACAAAAAGACTCCTTCTGCAGGATAACATTCACATCCAGTTAGACCAACCACCAACCAATAGATAATGGGAACCAGAGTTTGCTGGGTACACGTGTGCACAGTTTGATAGACATGTGCCTGCATGTGTCTGCTCCATAAGGCTTCCTTCCAGTAGTCAGAGACTACGCTGCCATCACCCTAATGATATTGCTTTTGCTTTCCATTTGACTATTCAATAGGCCAGAAGTAAATCTGAAGAAATATTCCGGCTGCCTCAAAGATATTGAAATTTCAAGAACGCCGTACAATATACTCAGTAGTCCCGATTATGTTGGTGTTACCAAAGGATGTTCCCTGGAGGTTGGTCTGTTTTTGACGGTTCTCTAAACACATTTATATCAGATTTCACTTACTTAGTGTGGCTGCTCCTACAAGAATCAGTCTTTTGTTAATATATTTTACATTTCTACTGATCCTACTCTTAAACGATAAAGCAAGATTAAAGCATTCTATAAATTACCATGATAAAAAATGGGATTATGAAGTCCCAGAATTTTGATCCAATTTTCCAAATGTGTAGCTCTTCATGGCACATATCAGTAATACTAATCTCTTTTCTGTTTTTCTCTTTTTTTCCAACACTACTTTTCCCTTTTCCTCATTTTTGTCATTCATTTTAAATTTATTTTACTTTTATGTGTTGCATATAGCTTTATTAGCAACCTTACATTTTTTTCTGGAACCATTCGAGTTTACACAAGTAGCAAGCAGTAATTTACACCATAACCATTAGTGCATAGTCTGTTGTCTACAACCTTGAAGTCTAGCCCCCTTGTCTTTGAAATAACGTAGACTGGGACCTGTGGCAACCAACTCTGCAAAGACTTGTGTTTGACATGCCTGCAAAGTCCTTTGTTAGCTGGTATCCTCAGTAACTCTTCTTTGATGCTAAAGCATCCTAGCATTCCCCATTTTCATTTAACTATTTGGCACTGTTTGTTCAGTTGACACTGACCCATATGTGAGAAAGACCCCGGCCGTAGCTCTACTCTCTTAAAATATCGATAAGCAAGAGTCAATGGTCAACAGCAAATATTAGCAAGAATTTTATAGAAACTCAATAATGATGAGCTTGTTTTTAAAATGAAATTGTTAAATATGTCATTCTCATACATTTTTAATTATCCTACTGTAATACAATTACTCATTTTGGCTGCCTCTTCTAATTAAAATTATCTTAAACCACTCCAATAGAATAAGGGAAATGAAGGGAAAATGTGGGTAAAGAAAAAAGTAAGTCCACCACTTGAATGTTGAGGTTTAAAGACTGGAACAGAACTTTCAAGATCTTCATTGTTCACAGCTACAGGCCCCAATTTGGAATTGGCCATAGACACCCACTCTGAGAAGTCTGGGAATAAGAAAAGGGAAAATACATTAAGAACTAAAACTGTAAGGACCCATATTGGCTTCTTAAAGGAAGTTTTACTGAGAATTTTAATCTTCAAAGCCTAACTCTCATTCACATTCAAAAGATATATACATGAGGATGGAAACTGTCCAGAAAATGAATAGCCACTGCACGTGGAAATTACGATTCCGTAAAGGCATTTTTCAGCAACCAGGAATTATTTTGCAACTAAAATATGAGGCAGAAATTTGATGTGGATAAATATTGAAAAGTCTGCACAGTAGTTTTATCTGAACTATCTAAAACTCCATGATTTGAAAATTGGAATAGAAAACAGATTATGCATTTTACCAGCTCTTGTGTCATTTAACTGGTCTTGAAACACTGTGGGAGGAAAATAGCCTACATTAAAGGATTCTTTGCTTTTACTCCTACAAAATCTAGGACTTTAAAAATGAATATTTTAAGCACTTTAAATTCCTAACTACATGGGCTTGCTTAAATAAATACTAGCAAATTCATACATTGGAAAGTCCTCTTGCCATTAAAAGTGATGATCTACATTTACTGAGAGAGTGATATCCTCCACATATGTAAGAAAAAAAAGACATTAGGAATGAACGTGTCTATCAAGATTCATTTGAAGTGTAGGGAGGAGGAGAGAGGAAGAGGGCAAGGTTATGAAAGAGTGAATGAATGAATTATAGAAAGCTCTATGCTTCTGCACAGCTTTGAGGAGACTGAGATGGGGAGCTGATTTTCTCCCTTTTGCACCTTATTTACATTTCTACTTGAAATGTAACTGTTTTAATTTTATACTCAGCAAGGACAATGGTACTACTTTAATTTTAAGAAAAAACTAGACTATGTGGTGTTTGGTTTATTTATTTTTAAGGTTTGGTCTTATCACTGGGGAAAAATGCAGACATAGATAATGGTCTTACCCATCTGTAAAACATAAACAATTAAGTGATAGAGTTTATTCAAGAGATATTAATTATAGTGTTTTCAAGGGAAACTTAGGGAGATTGATAGACATGTAACCGCTTGTGTGTCAGTTTGGCTTAAATCTTTGGTTTAAACAAACAAAAACAAAAGTTATCTAACAGTGATAATCTTCTATATTTAAAATCAAAAGTTCTGGAATAAAAGTAGATGCTATAATTCTGATTTTAACACAAACTGCTTAGAAGATTTGAAGTTATCATATAACTAGAAATAATATTTCTTCAACTGCTCTTAAGCTTTCCATTAACTGTGGGTTTTCCTGCTTTCTAAAACTATGATCTATTTCATAATCACATTAAGTGCATCGAGGAGGGTGAGTGAGATGGAGAATTTATTTAAATTTTTATTTCTAATGGTGTGTACTCTTCTTTTCCTTTACTCACAGAATGTTTACACAGTTAGCTTTCCTAAGCCTGGTTTTGTGGAGCTCTCCCCTGTGCCAATTGATGTAGGAACAGAAATCAACCTGTCCTTCAGCACCAAGAATGAGTCTGGCATCATTCTTCTGGGAAGTGGAGGGACACCAGCACCACCTAGGAGAAAACGAAGGCAGACTGGACAGGTACCTTCACACCTAGCTGATAATGCATTTTCCCTAATGTTTATATAAAACAGTTAACTTGCTTTTATATTTCTAGTTTTGCATCATTTATTTCTGCTCTTGTCTTGGCTAGCAAGGACTGAACATTCCATTTTTCCATGCTGGCCTCCTATTTCACTCGCATCATCTCCCCAGGACAATTGTCTTCTCTAGGATATTCCTGTTGATCAATTGCAGGTGCAAACTCACACTCATATCTGCACCTATATTTCCTATGCGTTTAACACATGCATATGTAAAGAGGACAACTTAAAACATATTCACATTATCTTAATTTCTACTGTCTCCAAGTCCAACTCCTTACAAAATCTGTAGATATTTACCTACGGTCCCTTAAATTTAAATTCCTCTAAGATCAGTTTCCCAGTTGCACTAGCTGAAGTGATAGTCTGTTGGGCCTGACTCATCCCATCCTCTCTGGACACAAAGAAGGGCAGAAAATGGATCTGGGAGAAAGCAAGAAGAACACAACCAACACAGACAGGGACAATTGTAGCCCAATAGCATTCAAGGATGTTAAAGCCTAAAGAATATCAACCGGCCAGGTGTAGAGGCCCATGTCTGTAATCCCAGCACTTTGGGAGGCCGAAGCAGGAGGATCGCTTGAGCCCAGGAGTTTGAAACTAGGCTGGGCAACATGATAAGACCCTATCTCTACAAAAATGTTTAAAAATTAACTGGGCATGGTGGCGTACGACTGTGGTCCCAGCTATTCAGGATTGCTATTCAGCTATTCACGCCACCACACTGTAGCCTGGATGACAGAGTGAGACTGTCTCAAAACATTTTTTTAAAAAGAGTATCAATTTTGCAAGGACATAAACTTTAGTATTTATATCCCCTGTCCATTTGATTCTGTTAAAAGTAATCCCTCCAATGCCCAGATTTAAGCATCATACCTCTTATTGCCTTGGTATTCTTTAATACCTTCAATCACATTTTTTAAAATGTAATTTTGCATTTAACCTAGTTTTTCTCAGTGAAAGGGTTCATAGGAATTATTTTATCTGCCATGACCAAAAGAACAGAATACCTTATAAATATGTCCTTAAGTATGCACATACCGTTGTAAACCAGATCACGTTATTTGTGATTATGTGTTTTAAAAATCAATTTCAGCATGTGACATTTAGTGATCATATCATGTAACAAATCTTATTTATTTTTCTAAACAATACAAAGCTCACACAAAATATTCGCAAATAGAACCCAAAGATGTATAACCACGAGTAACTTGGATTATTTCAGGAATGCAGAAGTGGTTTAATATTAGAAAATCTGAAAATCATCCAGGCACAGTGGCTCACACCTGTAATCCCAGCACTTTGGGAGGCCGAGATGGGTGGATCACAAGGTCAGGATTTTGAGACCAGCCTGGCCAACATAGTGAAACCCTGTCTCTACTAAGAATACAAAAAAAAATTAGCTGGGCATGGTGGCAGTTGCCTGTAATCCCAGCTACTTGGGAGGCTGAGGCAGGAGAATTGCTTGAACCTGGGAGGCCTAGGTTGCAGTGAGCCGAGATTGCTCCATTGCACTCCAGCCTGTGCGACAATGCGAGACTCCGACTTTAAAAAAAAAAAAAAAGAAAGAAAATCGAAATATCATATAATCTTGTCAATAGATAGTAAAACGTGGTAAAATTTAACAGTCATTCATGATTTTAAAAAAATACTTAAGTAAACTAAGAGGAAGGAACTTCCTTAGCCATCTATTAAAAAAAACTATAACAAGTATTCCTGATTAAAAAAAAAAGACATTATAAACATTTGCTATAAAATCAAGCCCAAGAAACGAACGACTATTTTAACTGCACTGATCTTAGCATAGTAAGAAAAGAACAAGTAAATATAGCACAAGAACAAGAATAAGAACAAATATATAATTTAAGAATCATCATAACAAAATAGGCACAAAGCCCGTATGGAGAAAATTATAAAATTTCATTGAATGATATCAAAGTAGTTCTCAAGGATTATAGTCAATAAATTGGTATAGTCAACATGTTAATGAAGATAGTAAAGACTCAATATTAAAAATATGTCATTTCTCCCCAAAATGATATGTAGATTCAATTATAATAAAATATCACCTTATTTTTCTGTGAATCATGACAGCTTATTCTAAAATTTATATCAAGGATGAAATTCCTAGAAGAGAAGGATAATGTAGTTGGGGCTGTTCCACCAGATAGCAGCACATTGAAAGGTAGAGTTTTGTATGGTGGAACTATCATGTTAATTCATGTATAACTGTGCAAACAGGAAAGAATTGAGAACGCTGAAAATACACAAGCACAGATGGAAACAACACTTGACAATAAGTGGCATTGCATTTCATTAAAAAAAACATTGAACTGTTCAGTGAATGTCTTCAGGGTAATTAGTTATTCATATGGAAAAAATGAAACTAAATTTCTTTTTCATATCAAACCAAAAAATAAGTTCACAATAAATTAAAGTCTTAAATATGGAAGGACAAAAATCTTTAAAATTCTTAGAAGAAAATATACCAGGATAACTTTTGACCTTCAGGAAAAGAAGACTTAATCGAACAAAACAAGATTATAAGTGGAACTGCATTAAAATTAAACTCTTTGGTCATCAAACAACACAAAACACAAGCCTCGGTCTGGAAATGTACAGTATGTATAATCTACAAGGAATACAGTCCTTGTCCCCAAAAGGGGAAAAGCTCATTGCAGTTTATAATAGGATATCAAAACATACTGGTTGCTATAGTATTAGAAAGAACAGTATTGGAAAGATGTGAATCAAAGAGTGCCTTTGATCACTGCTGGTAGAAAACGTAAATTTCTAAAGCAACTTTGGAAAACAGTTTGGCACTGTCTTCTAAAGTTGAACATTTGCATACTCTCTACAAGCCAGCAATTCCACTCCTGGGTACAGACCCAAGTTTTTGCACATGTGCATAATAAGACTTGTACAAGAATGTTTATAGAAGTGTTCTTTATAATAGCAGAGAAACTAGAAACAACCCAAATATTCATCAGCTGGAGAACAGAGAGGCAAACTGTGGCACTTTTGCATAACGGGATATCAAGCAATAAGAAAAAGGAATAAATTATAACTCAACATAACAACATAATAAATAGAAAATAAATAAAAATGAAAAATGTGCTATATGATACCATTTTTGTAGATTTGTTATACAAGTAGCACTAAACAACATATTGTTAACAGACACGTGAATTTCAAAAAAAAAATTTTTTTTTTAAGTAAGGTAATGATAAACATAAAATCCACACTTGTGGTTACCTCTGAGATGGAGAAGCAAGGAGATGGTATTAGAAAGAAACTCATAAGAGATGCAATGGTATTGTTTCTGAAATTTGGTGGTAGATTTACAGGTATTCATTTTATTGTACAGTGTTAATGCAGATTCATCATTTACATGTATATCACTCATATTGTGAAAAATATATCAAATAGTCATAATAAAAATATTTTTGAAGAGTAGGAGAAAAGTGTTATTTTATTTCATTTCTTACTACACATAATAAGCACTAAATAAATATAAAACACAAATGCTCTCTTAAATTATTTTCTTTATCTTGAAAAATAAACTCTTTTCTCACTATTGCAAATGATAAGCTAGTTATAATAAGAAGACCAGATCAAATATTCTGAAATAGATTTCCACTAAAGGATACTTGATTCCTTCATCACTGCCAGATTTTTAAACACTACCTACTGGCTCCAAATTTCTCCCCCTCAAGACAAAAGAATGAATGTGAATCACCAGCTTTCAGGATAGTGCCTAAAATAAAACAGATTCCTATTAAAACAATTACAATAAGAAAACATTAAGTACTATAGTATAAATTAAGTTAAAATGACATTTTAATGTTTTAACATTTTAATAACTCATATCTAGTTTATAAAATATCATAGTATATGCTATCTGAAGGAGGACCCAATGTTAAATAGTGTAAATCTGTTAGACATAATTAGATTTAGATTCAGTGCTGGTTAAATTGACATGTTTCATACTTCAAAGCTAACAGTTTTGATACCTATAGAGTTATTTGTGATTCCGTTCTGCTAAATGGGTTTGATATGTCGAACAATCCATGAGCTAAGGAATTTTTAATTGAGTGAGTAGTTTGTGATTTCCCTTTGACAGATGGTGAGCACTTATCCAGATCCTCAAAATGTTTTGTGGAGGACATGTAACGACATACATGATTTAGTAAATTACTGGAACATGATGATGTTTGATGGAAACTGTCTCTACCACCACAGATGACTCGTGGAGAACTGAGCCATCACTGTGCGTCAGGTGCTCCCATACTCCACAAGAAAGGGAGAGCACGTGGCATCAGCTCTAGGGACAAGGACTGCATTTAGGCTCCCTGGGGTTCATGATGGGATATCAAAACCACACTGGTTGCTATAGTAACAGCAGCAAGAAGAAAGCAGGCTGTTTGTGGATGAAAATTTATCTTCCTTCTTTCTAAATGTGGGAGGCAGGTTACATGTTTGTGATAGCAATCTATTCCACCAGCTCAGAGAACAAATTGAAGTCTAAATACTCAGAATGCCACAAGGTTGAGAGTCAGTCCTGATTCTCAGAAGCTAGCTATCCACTTGTGAATATAAAGGACAGGGATTTTGTTGACACACTTTGTCTCCTGATGGGTTTTGTAAGTTAGAGGACCAACGCAAGCACAGCTGTTACTTTCAGCATCACAAATCTGCTTTGCAGAGAACTGCTATATTAATATATCCACTTTCCAGATCATCTCACAAGCATAAATGGTAACTTATTAGAAAGATATTTCCAGCTGTTTTCAAAACCATTTGAGAAAAGTCTTAATTTCTCAGGTAAGTTCTCAGAGCAGATGAACCTGTGGTTCTGCTAGGGAATCTCTAAAGCTAAGTCATAAATGAGACTTCTGTTTAATCTTCAATAACCACTTGCTTTTGCAGGCCTATTATGCAATACTCCTCAACAGGGGCCGTCTGGAAGTGCATCTCTCCACAGGGGCACGAACAATGAGGAAAATTGTAGTCAGACCAGAACCGAATCTGTTTCATGATGGAAGAGAACATTCCGTTCATGTAGAGCGAACTAGAGGGTAACAATAGCACTAAAATATTTATGATTGTAACTCAGGTGAACTTCCTTTGCTAGCACCAGTATCCATCAGTATCTGCCTGAACCTCTGTGTGTGTGTGTACCTACCATGCCTTGCAAAAGGATACAGTAGCTTAATTCCCTCTTCTTTACTTTTCATACTTCGGGAACCTCATTTGCCTCGGCCCTTAGGAGTTCCACCCTTAACATTTCTATTTGTGCAGTTATCTCTACCTTTGGAAAAACCAAATGCATTTTCTGAAGGTATAAATAAGAAAAATCTCTCTCTCTGCCCCTCCTCAAATAAGGTACGCACACAGCGAAACACACAAAACAGCTCCACTAGAACCAGCAGGCTTTGGCAGCTGCTGTCTCGTTCAGGTTCCAAAGCGGTTATGGCAGCTGCTTAGCTATCACAGATATGGAGTGTGGCAGCAGCTGCAGGACCTACTGAGCCTATTAAGTGCACATCTTGTCCCTGTCCCCCTTCCCAAGGTTTGCAGGGTACCTGCAGAGTGGCTTCCTGAGGGAACAGAATCAAGGGAGGGGAGGAAAATGACTGCCGCCCTGAGATTGGTCACCTTTCTACAAATCTACCAGAGCACTTGCCCCCAGCCCTGGGCCTGGGAATTGGCTTCACTCATGCACAAACTGATGACTTTCTTTAGAATGCTGCGATACTTTATACTTACTTTATTAGGAAAGTCATCTGTATTTTTCACCAAAATACTGTATGACAACTCAGAGAGATACTTAGTTTAGAAGAACAATTAGAGAAAAAGGAAACAGAAACCCAGAGACTTCAGGGGCTTCAGACCTCCAAGCCAGCAATCCATGTATCAGACTGAAGACACAGAAAAGAACTGGAAATCCAATTTGATGAGGCGTCAAAACACAGAGGATACTTTTAAATGTAACGAGTATGAATATGTAGCAGTAGTTCGGCCAAGCTGATACTATCCTGCAGTGAAAGACCTACATTTACTAATTACCCTCTTGTGGAAAACATTTAGATAAGTAATAAAGATTTCTTACCTTCTAAGTAAATAGCAAAGCTTTCCTCAGATTTTATTATTATTATTATTATTATTATTATTATTATTATTATTATTTAGAGGATTAGGCTTTAAGTTGAATTGATACTAAGCATTCATGCAGAATGGCTACTGAGATGTTTAGAAACCATGATTGAGACAAATGAGGGATCAATATTTGGGCAAACTAAGAACTTTTACTAATCTAATAGCCAGATATTGCAGACTTGGTCTGTGAGGAGAAATGCAAACTGAATGCTCTCATTTGAATCTTAGAATGTTTTAGAATCCTGGTTTTACATGTCTTCTAGATTAGATGTTAGACACTTTGACAAACTTTAATCCTTTTCATTGTGGAAAGGACTTTTTAAAAGATTTAAACTTTAGTCAGGCGCGGTGGCTCACGCCTGTAATCGCAGCATTTTGGGAGGCCGAGGCAAGTGGGTCATGAGGTCAGGAGTTCGAGACCAGCCTGGCCAACATGGTGAAATCCCGTCTCTACTAAACATGCAAAAAAAATTGGCCAGACATAGTAGTGAGCCCCTGTTATCACAGCTACTCTGGAGACTGAGGCAGGAGAATTCCTTAAACCCGGGGGACAGAGGTTGCAGTGAGCTGAGATCGCACCACTGCACTCCAGCCTAGGCAACAGAGCAAGACTCCATCTAGGACTCCATCTCGGAAGAAACAAAACAAAACAAAACAAAAAAACCACACACACACATTTAAATGTTAAAGAATTTCAATAAATAACTGCAGATTTGAGAAATTAGTTGACCAAAATCACTCAAAATGTGTTATTTTGTTGAGAAAGAATTCTGGAATTCCCAAATGCATTACACTGTTGTACCAAAGTGTCCTTTTAACAGGTGCTTCTTTAAGAAGGGCATTTTATTATGCCAACTTCACAGCTGTTGACCATCAATCCAACCTTTATTTGATTAAGTTCAGTATATGGTACATCACTGGAAACTGGTCATTTAGTTAATTGGCCATATAAACAAACAGTTTTGCCATTCATTGTTAATTACAGGATAATATATTAGATATATTAGTGTGTAGTCACTGAACTCTGTGCCAAAACAAGAACACATTTGCTACCATAATGGCTCATTTGGCACTCTAAGGTTAAAATGCCATCTACTCTATAAGCAAGTGCCACATTAAACTGATTAACCAGCGATCACGAGTGACCATGAGAACTTCACCCAGAAACATTTTTTAATGCTTTATATGCCTATTCTATGGCATGATTTGTGTAACATACTAGACAAAGATGATTTGTTTTAATTGTTCTAAATGTATGTGAGATCTGTAATAACATCCTTTCATCACAGATGAGAAAATATTAACTAACTTGCTCAAAATCATATACTACAAATAACAGGGTCAGGTATTAAATGAGACATATTTGACTCAAATACCTCCATCTGTGCACAGCCGATAGATTATTCTTACATTTTTGTGTGACTATAAATGTTTATATTACTTAATGTTGATTATGATATATGATTATTAATTTTGAGATATTTGCTTTATCCCAACACTTTTCAGACTATGCATGTCAATCATCATTTCTTTTCCTAAAATCCTGGACAAAATGATAGCTTTAATACCACCTCACAAAATAATTGGATTTTTACCAAATTGGGGGCCAAGCTTCTCAAGAAGCTCTTTCTCCCTTGCCCTCTGCCTCTCTTTACTCCACCTCCCTCATTCTCTCTCCCTTCCACCCCTTCGTCTGGAAAAATTTCCCTTCAGTCACTTTGGTATCTAATTTCTTGGCACTCCAGGGACCTCTGCCTCCTATATCTGCTTTGTCCTCTGATCCTTCTCCTGGTGTCTGCCTTGGTGGCCAGTAGTTCTCACTGGACAAAAACATCAAACCCTAAGAGCCTGAAGTAGTTACTTAAGCAAATAGGACAAGCAAATGAGCTGAGTTTTTCTTCTGGGAAAGCTTTCTTCACACAGGTACAGAAATAGGCTAAAGGTCACAAAGTAGGGTGAGATATTTTAGGAGTCACTTGGGGTTTCCAGAATGAGATAAAGATTTTAACACTGAAACCTAAATATTTTCTTTCTTAACATCCAAAGTATGTTCAAACAGAAAAAAAGATTAGATTTTATTTATCATGTAAATAACAAATGCTAGGACACTTATTTCTCTTAATATCTTCTTCCAAGTATGCAATCCAATTGATATGCTTTTTTAAAAAAATCTTAAACCCATATTCCAAACAAATAAGAAATAGGGTATAAGTAATAAGGTAATTATGAAACTCTAAGAATCGGCCATTGAAACTGTAAGAAAATAAATAAATAAAGCTGACCTATTACAATCCTAAAGTAATACAAAGTTTAATGTACCTTTTTACACATAGTAGGCCTCACTAAAAGCTGTTAAATAAATACTTTTAAAAATGGAAAACACACCAGAATCATAATGGACTTATTGGCAATGTCCTTCTCAATGAAAACTAAATAAATGATCTAGATTTGGTGCTCCTAAAAGGTAAAATATGAGCAGGATTTAGCTATAGTTTTCTAGCAATGCCCTTATTAAGTAATACAGCTTCAGGGGAATCCCTTAATTAATATTTTCCGCTGTTTGAAGTAGGCATTTTTATCTCCATCTTATAAATGAATGAAATGGACCTGAGCGTGATTAAATAACTTGCCCAAGGTCACACAGCTAGTAAGCTTCCACACTAGTACTTAATTCCAGTATGTTCCTCCTGAAAGCCCACACTCATTCTCCGTCACCACCCTGTGAACTGGTTTAAAAAAAAAAAAAAAAAAAAAAAAGGGTCACTATGATGGTCCTTGTGGCAGAACCACACTACAAAGAGAGGCTACACCATAAAGAGGAAGGCCTCAAGCTTTGTAAAATTCTAATCAAGAACAGAGATTTACTCTCCTTGGACAATCTTTAATAGAGGCTTATATCCCTCATTAAAACCCTTAGGATCCCTGTGATATCATGTTGCTAAGAGGCTGCTTTCAGCTAAAGGGGAAAAAGGGTGTGGGGGAAGGGTTTCTCAATGAGTCACACATACCCGGAAGTGAGTGGTTTTCTGAAATTCTCGTCTCAGAAAACCACCGACACTCTTAGCAAGGAAGCTGAACCTTCTGGTTTTGCCAACACATTTTTCCATAGTTTGGTAAAGAAAGAAACCTCAAAAGTATGTCATTTTCCCCTATTTTCTCTTTGAAACTAAATTTTACCGGTGGCTTCTTCACCCCCTTAACAGTGACATTTTGAGCAACAGCAAAATCCATTTTTTGTCCCTTTCTCTTACTTTTGAATTCTCTTGCTTGTAAAGTGCCAATTCGGAGCATCTTTACCCTGGCTTATTGTTTTTTCCAGTTCTACATGTGGTTTTTCTTCATAAAATCAAGTAAGAGGGCACTTTAGGACTGAGGTTTCCACCCAAGTACTTTGGTTTTCTCTCCACATATAAAGTAAGCTTTCAGTAATCCATTCATGATCCTCAGGCTAGTGACTAATGCTTATGACTAATAGCACTGTGATGACTGTTAAGACCGAAACTCAAAACTTGCTTCCGGAACAAAAGAGAAAATGCCTTTGGTCATTTTCATCAGAACTCTTTGTCTCCTTCTGATTCTTGGCCCAGGGTTCCAAGGATTGTTGTAAATAAGTAGCATGAGGTTCTCAATTAGCAGTGTGTGAGTTATCTCTCATAAGCAAATTAGGGAAATTAATGAAACAGCCACTAAGGAAAATCATTGCAAGGAACAATTAGCAGGGTGTTCTTGCCTGCCTCTTCTATTCACAAGCCATCAGCTACATTCTTTATAAAATGTGCTTTAAGTGTTTGCTGTTGATTCCTGCAATCTAAGCTCTCAGGAGGATGGTTTGCTCCCCAGCAAGAAGATAATAGCCAGCACAACCCAAGAAAGACCCCACGCTATGCTAAACCCGCCGACCCTTATACAATTAGACACCACTGCACAGTACAGAAGCCTCAGTTGTCACAACCTCATGTGTTGGGCTGCACAGTGCTGTTGTCAACTCCACCAGAGGCTAATGCTGCAGCGCACCATGACCTGGTTTCGGTATAAACTTTCAGGAAGAGTGAACAAGGGTGTCATGGGACGAGATCCTGAGAACTGCGTTTGCTTAGTGTAGAATTCCTAACCATCCAATTTTGGCTCCCTTAAAAGCTATGGTTGAGAGGGGTGAAGGGTGGCAGGAAAGAATTTGATTTCCAACTGTATTGAATGAGATGTGATTTATACTTATTTTTAATATTTTATCAGCATCTTTACAGTTCAAGTCGATGAAAACAGAAGATATATGCAAAACCTGACAGTTGAACAGCCTCTTGAAGTTAAAAAGCTTTTCGTTGGGGGTGCTCCGCCTGAATTTCAACCTTCCCCACTCAGAAATATTCCTCCTTTTGAAGGCTGTGTGTGGAATCTTGTTATTAACTCTGTGTAAGTGGATCTCCTCATTACTAGTACTAATTCTTATTTTTATTTTTCGGTATCGGGGTCCCAATGCATCTACATTGTCTACAGCTATGCAGGGGAGGAGGGAAACAATGAGGATCTTCAATTTAGACTGAGAAAAGCACACTGATGGACTTAAAACGGCATGCAGAGATCGGGCTTAATTCTAAGGAAGCAAAAAAATGAAAATGAAAAAATCTTATTTTATTACATTCTATTAGCCCCATGGACTTTGCAAGGCCTGTATCCTTCAAAAACGCTGACATTGGTCGCTGTGTCCATCAGAAACTCCGTGAAGATGAAGATGGAGCAGCTCCAGCTGAAATAGTTATCCAGCCTGAGCCAGTTCCCACCCCAGCCTTTCCTACACCCACCCCAGTTCTGACACATGTAAGTGTTTATATTATCCCCATTGCTTTCTAATTTTTACCTAGTTTTCTGAGTCATTTCAGAAGGAAGATTATTCAGGATATTATCCCCATTGCTTTCTAATTTTTACCTAGTTTTCTGAGTCATTTCAGAAGGAAGATTATTCAGGATATCTAGTACACTGTGCTATTAGAATTGAAGGAAATATAACCTATCAAAACCTATTCTTACATCTTTGTTGAATGACTTACCTATACTTCTTCCTTTAATTTTGTTTACAAAACAGTACATTTTCAGTTGAAATGTTGGAAAACACAGAAATATCCAGAATCGAGAATAAAAGCCACCTATAATACCACGACAGAGGCAACCATGTTGGTTTTCAGGCCTTTTTATCTGCATAGTAGGTGTCCTACCTCTATACAATTTGGTGTCCTGTTTTTAGAAACTGATAATACACCACTAAAACTATTTCTAGGCCGGGCAGGGTGACTCACGCCTGTAATCCTAGCACTTTGGGAGGCCAAGGTGGGCAAATTACCTGAGCTCAGGAGTTAGAGACCAGCCTGGGCAACAACGGTGAAACCCCTTCTCTACTAAAATACAAAAAAAATAGCCTGGTGTGGCGGTGTGTGCCTGTAGTCCCAGCTACTCAGGAGGCTGAGGCAGGAGAATCACTTGAACCAGGGAGGCAGAAGTTGCAGTGAGCTGAGATCGTGCCACTGCACTCCAGCCTGGGCAACAGAGTGAGACTCCTTCTCCAAAAAATAAAAATAAATAAATAAATAAAAACTGTTTCTAAACATCATATAAATGTGTGTGTCTAATATGATTTTATGTTAAGTATTAAGTATATATACACACAGAGACACACAACTATTTATAGCATTGGAGGTCACATAGCCTTGATTGGAGCATGGGCTCAAGTCAGACTGCTGGTGTTCAAATCCCAGCACTGTAACCGACCATCTGTGTGAATTTGAGAAAGCTTCCTAGCCAATCTATTTCTCAGTTTCACATCCAAGTACTAACCAGGCCCAACCCTGCTTAGCTTTCCAGATACGAAAAGATCAGATGCTTTCAGGGTGGTTTGGCCGCAGACTATTTCTGTATCCTCATCTGTCAAATGAGGATATTAACAGCACAGACATCAAAGATTTGTATCAGAGTTTTAAAAGATAATGTTTGTTAAATGACTCACATATAGTGAACGTTTAATAAATGGCGTAAGTACTATATAGTAATGATAAGAATTAGTACTTTCACCAGCCCAGGGCTAAAGAATTTTCATTCAATATATATGTAATTCTCATAACGGCTCCGTAAAACATAGTCTTTCTATTTTTAGTCGAGTTAATAAGAATTAGCTATCTTAAGTAACCAACCCACTCACATCACTAGTAAAAGGCAGAGTAAGAATTTGATTCTAGCGAGTCAGACTCCAAAGTCTGACTCCTTATCTCTGGAACACTCTGCCTTTCCAGTTTCTTCTCTTTTAATAGACCATGGTAGGCTATTGAGAGTGTTTCCAGTTTTTCACTATTAGAAACTATACTCTGATGAGCTCCTCTATGCATCAAACTTTTTCATTATTTCCAATTATTCTTAAAATAAATAAGTAGTTAGGAAATTATAAGACCAAAAGATGAATATGTCTAAGGTTTTCAATACACATACCTGAATTGCTTCTTCCACAGGCTATGCCAATGTACATTCTTACCACCAATACAACAAAGACGGTCATGGTCACTACACTCTTTACAGCTCATGTGCTGCGGTTGTATTCCATACCAGTAATGGGTGGGAAATGTTGTCTTGAGTGCAGATCTTGAAAACTCTTGAATATCTCATTCTCTTCCTTAGTGTCCACGATGGAATTGGTTAAGCGATGTGCTCCTTGCACTAGAAATATTTATTCAATGGGAGGCCAAATAACCATCATTCAAGGAAACTGGTCATTCACTCCAAGCATCCTTTCATCCTTTGTAAAATATGGATATTTCACCTACCTTGCCTACCACATAGAGTTATTATGAAAAATCAAATGGGATAATGTATGTGGAAGTTCTTTGAAAACTGGAAAAATTATACCCACATAGACAATCTGAGGAATCCCTGCATTTAGTGAATAACTACTACGTGTCCAGTACTCTGCCAGGCGTTTCGTATCTGTTATTTCATTTGATGTCCACACTATTAATTGTTTTATTTACATTTATTTATATTGCTGGAAGTATTATATTTTACAAAGGAAAATACCTAAGATCCCGCAGCTAGCAAGTGGAAAACCATCAGTCATGTGGGGATTAGTTCCAGGTGTTGATTTCATCCTAAGGCATTCCTGAGATCTGCCACATGGATTCCAGAATGTTTCGTCAGTTCTTTTATAATTCAGCCACAGGCTAGATCTTTGCTTAGCAAAGGTAAGGTTAATGATCCTCCTCTTCACCCTTATATACCTGAAAATCATGTGTTTCTCAGACTCAAGAATGCATTTTCAATTGAAGAATTAGAAAACATCATGAGTTGAATGAGCTTTTTTGACCTTGGATCCTAATGTCCACTTATAAAAATGTTTCTAGGAGAAAACAGAGCCTAATTTCTAAACAACTAACTTAAAAGTATAAAGTGAAATTGGCAAGAGCCCTAACGATCATCTGGTCCAATCACCATCTTAATGCATGAATTCCTTTTATATGATACTTACAGCCTTTGCTTGAACACTTCATTGACAAGATTTTCCAGTGTTATGACAAGGCAGGCTCGAGTTGTTAGAAAGCCATTGGTTATATTGGGGTAAAAATGAGTCCCCAAAACTTCTACGTAATGATTGTGTTTCTACAGGCAAACATACTTTATTATGTATTCTCTAATGTCCCTTCAAGAATTTGAAAATAGCTGTCTTCTCCTTCCCTAGGCTAACCATTTCCCTAGTTCAAGTATTCTTTGTATTACCTCATTTCTAATTGTTATCCCCTCTATGATCAGTATTCTTAAATTTGAAATATTCCCTTCATAATATGGCACCTACTACTCAAAAGGAAGTCACCAGCTCAGGGGACGGTGGGACCCCTCCCTCCCTTAATTGTTACCATATTTCTACTAATGCACCCAAGAATGTTTTAACGTTTTTGATAGATATAATGCTACTAATTCCTAATCGAGTACCTTATTCAATCAAGCAGAACCTCATGGACCTTCTTATCTATCACTAGAACATCCTCCAGGCAGGGCTCTCAACCTGTGCTGGTTTGGATTTTTAGGGATAACCCTGCCAGCCTCCATGGATCACCTTACTTTTCTAAGTACTTACACAAACTTCATTTTATAGGGCCTCTCAAGCACATTTTTCTGTGGTATTTAGAGATCACACTTTTTCCCTTTTTCTCAAAATAAAGATACTTGCCCATCTGGGAATGGAGATTTTTACTCATTTAAGGTTCTTTTTTTTTTTTTTTTATAACCTTCTGTTCTAATTTCGATTTCCATTTCCTCTCAGCAGTGTATGTTTTAACTTTTCCGAAAACAGAGCATTCCACTTAGTAGATGAGACAGAAGCAAAAAGTTGAGTAGCACGCCAAATTGGTTGGTTTAGAAAGAATCGCCGAACATCAGAGCTAGAAGACACCCTAAAGATTCCAACTCTTAACTTGTACATGAGGAAAGAAAGCCCTCAAACTTACAGCATGGCCCAGGGTTACCAACATGAGCGATAGTTGGAACTAAAACCCAGATATCTAAATTCCAACTGCTATTTCCCCTTCTTTTTTTTTTTTTTTTTTTTTTGTTTGTTTGTTTGTTTGAGACAGAGTTTCACTCTTGTTGCCCAGGCTGGAGTGTGATGTCACAATCTCAGCTCACTGCAACCTCTGCCTCCCGGGTTCAAGCAATTCTCCTGCCTCAGTCTCCCAAGTAGCTAGGATTACGGGCATGCACCACCACGCCTGGCTAATTTTGTATTTTTAGTTGAGACAGGATTTCTCCATGTTGGTCAGGCTGGTCTCGAACTCCTGACCTCAGGTGATCCTCTCACCTTGGCCTCCCAAAGTGCTGGGATTACAGGCACAAGACACGGTGCCCAGCCTATTCCCCCTTCTTTTGCACATTGTAATTATTTCCGACTGTGTGGTCAGAATTAGATTTTTTAGAACTTTCCATCTCTATTAATTGTATCATATTCTAGAGTTCAGATCATGGAGCCACACATATCTTCTGTTTTAATTTGATTCCTTTCTTACGTTCTTTTTTTGTGTGTAGGGGGAAAAAGGTGTCTTTTTTTTAAAGGTTATTAAAAGTTAAAAGTTTTACAGTTTATTTTATAACAAATATTTATTAAGCATCTACTAAGTGCAAAGTTGAATACGATATTATCATTGCTGGTCAGGGAAAAAGAGAGAGAGTTGCTTTTTCTGCCATAGCCCTCCCACTTTTATTCCCTGATTTCTGGCAGGTTACTTGTCCTTTCTAAAAGTAAAATAATTAACGGACAAATAAGGATAGTAATATCTTCCTTCTAGGATTACTATTACGAGGGAATAAGTTATACATTTTATGCAAAGTACCCAGCACCATGCCTGGCTCAAAGTAACATTCCATCTCTGTATTTATTCTTGTGTTAGTTTAACTCCTGTGTTTCTTTAACTTAATTATTCTAGTTAGTTTAACTTTTCACATTTTTAGGGTGGGTGACAGGTGCTGGGAAAAAAAGGGATGTGGTAAGTATTCAATTTTTAAGCAATTCCAAACCCTTTTATTGGTTTGATATGTAATGATATATGCATTGTAATGATGTGGTTATTAAATAAGTCCTTCATAATTTTCAATTCTCACCATTTTCCTTTTTTGTATCAGACTTTAGATTCTTTTTTTTTTTCTTGCTCTGTCGCCCAGGCTGGTGTACAGTGACACAATCATGGCTCACTGCAGCCTCAATCTCCCAGGCTCAGGCAATCCTCAAGCCTCAGCCACCTGCGTAGCTGGGTCTACAGGTCCATTCCACCGTGCCTGGCTAATTTTTGTATTTTTAATAGAGACAGGATTTCGCCATGTTGGCCAGGCTGGTCTCGAACTCTTGGGAAGTGATCCACCTGCCTCAGTCTGCCAAAGTGTTGAGATTACAGGCATGAGCCACCATGCCTGGCCCAGAATTTAGATTTTTAAGAGTTATTTAAGAACTAAGACTTAAAAGTTAACTCCTGAAGTGAGAACTGCCTATTTATGAGCTCCATATTTGTGCTAGCACAGTTGACAGAAAAGATCTCCTATTCTCAGTGCCCTTCTTTTTCTTCTTTACACCCATCACACCCACCTGCCAGCAACTAACAGCATGAGGACAACATTCACTATACTACAGGGCAATGTAAGAGTGTCTTGAGAAAGCTCTGCCCTGTGAAATGGATTATGTCAATCTTATGATTAATTCATGTTGAACATGCTAGATTAAAGAGCATTTCATGCATATTATCTCATTTCATAGTATGGTAGCTTGTCTTCTCTTTATACTTCTCTCTTATTCTTTAGCCCATTCAGAGCTAGAGAAAACATTTCTACGTGTTCTATTTGTGGATATTTTTCATGGAGGATGGCAGGAGGTAGAGGTAGATAAGAGGCTGAACTTCAAGTATTACAGAAATTTGTTGACATGTGGAAACGTGACAAGTTCTCTGCAAGTATGTGCACTGTTTAGACCAAGTCTTTTTAACAAGGATAGCTTGTGTGGATTTGTAGATAATAAGCTGGCTACATTCTTTTACTTGAATTTTATTGAAGAGTTCAGCTGTAAACCTCACAGTTTAAAATGTGAAAACTAAGAAAAACAATACAAGTAGCCATGGAGAGTTCCTGTACTGATGAGGTCTCTTTGGGATTTGAGGAAAAGAAGCGAACAGAGAAGGAAAGAATAGAGGAAAGGAAAGTGATTTCCCTAGGAGCTTTAGTGCTACACCTTTAAGAGCTAAGTACAGTCAAGGCCAAAGGATAAACTGATTGGCTACTGATATGTATTTAAAGAGAAAACATACATTTTCCACATATCAAGGAATCCCTGTTTAGACATTAATGTATACATATTACTGTAAATGCCCAAGACCCACCAAAAGAGCTTAAGTGCACTGTTAACAATAATTCAGTTTCTCAATAAACATCTTGAGTAGGGCTTTTATATTTTAGAAGATTAAAGTCAGTGCTATAAAAAATATCTTCCACTTATTCATCCATAAAGAAAATCATGACAAATAAGCATCAGATGTGATTTTAGCCCACATTTATTAGGGGAATTATTGACTCATGAAAGAAGAAAATTATGCAATTTCTATGATGATTCATTGTTTGGTGCTTTCAAGAACAAAGATGCCAGTTTTGATAAATGCAACATAAATCTCTGCTCAGGATGTAGGAAATTCAAGAGATGCTTATCAACGAATTATACGCACTCCTGAATCTAAGAACTCATTTCCAAATGTCAGCCACCAATCTGCAGATAGAAACGACCATTGCTTTATTCTGACCTGAAGTTAAACAAGTGACACTGTGAGGGTGAAAACGTTTTGGCCCCATTACTAATTTGGTGCACTATCTACTTCCCTAAACAAGGCTTTGGGAAGCATAGCTTCCTCCATAATTATTCCCAACCACGTCACTGATGTAATCAACAGGTGCACCACCATGCTAGACTCCCCAGCCAAGTCCTGTCTGCCTACAACCTGTAACCTACCAAGCAAAGGCAAATGAAAAACAAGCATATCTGTCCTCCTTTCATACCCCATTTTCACCATTATCTATTTCTAGTACTTTAAAAAGTCCCCACAAGGTGGCAGAATTGTAACACGTTGAGATTGATGAGCCTCTACTGAGACAGTGAATTTTTTTTTATTATTATTCTTGTTTTAACACATTTGAGAGATTAGTGTGTCCAAAACAACACAGGTAAAGCATCATGTCCGTAGAGATGAGGATGCCTTCAAGTATACACTAGCTTAGAAAAGGATGATTCATCTTGCAATGACCATTCTTTAAAAGTTCCTTAAAATTACCTCATTAGATCTTTTCTCTTACCCTTTTGTCTTAGCTTAGATTTTAATGGCAAGCAGAGTTGAAAACATCCTTAATGACAAGATCATTTTATTTCTGAGCAAAGCACGGGGCAGTGTCTGTTCCATCTCACTTGTTCCCCCTTTAACATTCTAGAAGGAAAAAGGAAGCTTGAGCTGCTGAATGAGCAGCTCCACCCACTGTGGAACATGAGGCAGAAGGAAGAGAAGAGGAAGCAACACCGGGCAAACCAATAAACTGGTGCTGCCCTGATTCCATCGTGTTTTTTTCTTTTTGAGACAGGTTCTTGCTTTATTGTCCAGGCTGGAGTGCAGTGATGCAATCGTAATTCACTCTAACCTTGAACTCCTGGACTCAAGCAATTCTCCTGCCTTAGCCTCCCAAGTAGCTGGGGCTTTCAGCATGCAACAACGTGCCAGGCTAATTTTTTTATTTTTTTTAATTTTTTTTTTTGTTGTTGTTGTTGTTGTTCTTTTGGAGAGACAGAGCGGGGCAGAGGTCCTCACTTTGTTGCCCACGCTGGTCTCAAACTACTAGCCTCAAGTGGTCTTCCTGCCTCGGCTTTCCAAATGCTGGGATTACAAACATGAGCCTCCATGCCCATCAGACTTGGTTTCAGTTTACCCAAGGAAAAGTGATGCAAGGAAGACATCCTTTAACCAAGCAAGGGGGAGATCTAGATTTGTACAAAACACTGTCAAATTAGAGGGTGGGGAATTTTTGTCCCATTTAAATCCTGAGGTACACATGTATAAAAACCCTCTCACACCAGCACTTCTCAGTCCTTTTCCAACTACCAGTTTAATAAAGGAAGGTGATAGAAGTTTTATTAAAACAACATCCATCCTGTTGCAAATCAATGATAGTAAATATCACCTTGGATGTCCTTAAAAACAAAGGGCTATACACCATAATGGCTTTAAACTTTGAGGTTACATGTTAGAGTGTCAGTTTGGTACAACTATTCTGTAACATTGGCTCATCTGAGAACACCGTTTTATTAAGCACTGCTTCTGCCTGCTTCTCCAGGGCTGCCCGTTGCAGAAATGGAGGGTCTAATCCAGGAGGTGCTGTTCTTCCTAAATTTCAAGCGGGTGTGTCCTGCAATGACTCTTAAAAGAACTTTGACAAAGTCCTTGTCCTTTTCTGGTCAAAGGTTTTTTTCTAAAATGACTTGACCAGTGCCTTGTCCATCTAGAAAATCTGATAGTATACGACGACACAACAACAAAACAAAAACAAACAAAAATCTGCTGCTTAGCTCGGGACCAGTTTTGGATACACCTGTCCAGTCTACCAGCAATCAAAAAGTCCCCCACAACATACAGCTGCTACCAGCAGTGTACAACTGCCACCTTGAAATTTGTTTTAATTTTAATAGAGAAGTTATATTAACATTTACATATAGGAATTAGACAAGTGACTGTAACCGCAATAATATGGACATAACCCACTGGTGGTTCTCTTTTGAGCTACATGTAATTGTTTCCTAATTCCTCAGCATCCATTCACGATTTTAATCCCTCAGTTTTCAGAGCTGAGGGTGTAAAGATGTTTCAGTGAAATTCTGTCCCCAGTGGACTCACAGCAGATAGGATTCTCTTAGCAATTTCTGAGGAAGACCGCAGGCTCCGCATGTTTGTGGAGATGGTCCTCTGTCCGGGAAGTATCGTGAGAGGTTGATAAAAGACCCCAATTCTATTAATAGGAGTATTCATGACTGAGATCTTAAGCTACCGAAGTGTCTCCATTCGGGCTGTTTTTGCAGGCAGCGTAATAAGAAAGGTGCCACATGCTGACTCTAAAAGAGGCCATTCAACTGTGCGAATGAATAGCATTTTCCTGTCCTGCCCACGGGGTTTTGCATAGCTGTGTGAATTTCGGCCAGTCTGCTCTTTATAACTGACCATCTCCTGGGAAGCAAGAAGGGAAATACTTCCATGAAGACCAATTTTATAGTGTTTCAAAACACTTAAAGCCTTTTACCTGCTGTGGCAGAGTGCTTCGTTTGACTAAGATCAAGAGAAAAGAGAACAAGGCTTTTCCTCATCAAGTAAAAATTTCCTGTGTGCTGATGAGTCATCTCTGAGGTACACTCTTTGGGAAGAACACTGTGCATCAAAAGCCTGCCTTGGGCTGCTTGAGAACCTCTGCTGAGTCAGCACTCACTGGGGCAGTGGCCCAGCCAGAGCTATTAAGTGCAGATCTTAAAAACAGATGTGTTGGTGAGAGTGTGCAGGTTATTTTCTCATGTACTGCGTGTTCTAAGAGACTTCCTAAGCAGCCTGTATATCGAGCTATCTTGTGAAAATAGAGAACAGGGAAAGGAATTGTGGCTTTGGTAATTTAAGGAGCCTTGATTATTTATGGAGCTGTGTGTTATGGTAGCCAAATGTGATCTACTTAGCCAGGACCGCTGTATGCTTTGCAAGCCCCAGTGCAAAACTGAAAATGCAGGACCCCTCATTGAAAAATTATTAAGAATTTCAAGATGGTGACAGCAGAGCATTAAACCACGTGACGGCACAGCCCCGCACCTAGCTCTCCCCCTTCAGCACCCTGGGAAGCTGATCTTTGAACAGTGGCAGTTGAAATGGTGTATGGTGGGTTACATTTTTAAAATGTGCTGGGTTGCCTAGCAACTGGCAAGGGCCTGAATGGGCTGACATGCAGGTTTAGATACACCATCTTGAAAGTCTAAATTCATGGAAACCTTCTAGTGGACTGATAATTTTCAAGAAAAAGTAATATAGTGGGAGATGGAAATGGGGAGGGCAAGAAAAAAGCACATTTTTCTACTGTTATAACCCAAGTGGCTAGCTTGTCATTTTCACTGCTCGATCTTCTAAGAATAGAACTCTTCATACATGAAGGAAAAATGAAAGGGAAATTCCAGTTTTCTCAGAAATATAAATAAATTTTTAGAGGATAATGAAACTATGAATTAATCAATACATATGTCTGAGCACATTCCTTTAGCAATTCAAGGGTGTGAGATAAGAAAACTGATTCACACTCACTGAGCACTTGATAATAAGTACTTACTATGCAGTAGACTACAGAGATGAATAATGTACAGTTTTTATTCTTAAAGAATTACTCTAATATGTAAGAAACAATTAGACAGCATCATTACCTTTTTAAAGAACAGTCCATAATCTCCTGTCTTTCTCTCCTGGGTATTTTACAGGGTCCTTGTGCTGCAGAATCAGAACCAGCTCTTTTGATAGGGAGCAAGCAGTTCGGGCTTTCAAGAAACAGTCACATTGCAATTGCATTTGATGACACCAAAGTTAAAAACCGGTATGTATCATCCTGAGACACTGGGAAAGAACTGATAAATGAAGAACTGAGTATTCGTGTCTAATTAAGTTTAATCTACTACACTTATTAATTAATGAAGCCAGCTTTTCTTTTAATTTACTGAGTACAGTAGAGAATAGAATGTTATTTGAGCCTGAGGAGCCCAATGTAGGAAATCAGTAGTCCAGGACATTCCTCATCTCTGAGAAGGTTTTACTCTCCTTTATGAAAAGCAGCCACGATCTGATACCGCTGTATTTTAGCATGAGAATGCTCTTATTTTTCTGTTTGACTTTGCATGCTTTTGTTTCACAGTCTCACAATTGAGTTGGAAGTAAGAACCGAAGCTGAATCTGGCTTGCTTTTTTACATGGCTCGCATCAATCATGCTGATTTTGCCACAGTTCAGCTGAGAAATGGATTGCCCTACTTCAGCTATGACTTGGGGAGTGGGGACACTAACACCATGATCCGCACCAAAATCAATGACGGCCAGTGGCACAAGGTAATAGTCCCCTGGATATTGGCAGTACCCTAAGGGAATTAGTGAGTGGCAGCCATCAGCATTCTCCTGGTGCCAGTATATTTTGCCAGGGCAGACACTGACTCTGGCAGAAGCTAAAAATAAAATGAGTGCCATATACAACTACTACAATCTTGGAAAATGTACTCAGACCTGTGTAGGTTTACATTTGACCACTGACATGCTTCATCATGGTTCCATCACTGCTATATGGCTGTGGTTCTCAAACCTCTACCCATAAACTGAGACCAGGCGGCTAAAGACATTTCCACTGCTCTAAGTGAGAAACGTAGAACAACAGAGTGTGTTCATCATAAAGCTCGATGTATTCGATCTGAAGGAATAATATTTATTCTGAGATTATATTATAGCATTTTTATGGTGGCTAAAAGGCCTTTCTATTATGAAATAGTATTTGCCAAAAGCAAAAGTTGGCAACACTAAAATGGGTGCCAAGACTCCCCACCTAACCACACACTGGTCTGTGAAAACCAGGAATCCAGGAATCTCTGGTTTATCGTGTTTAAAGGGCTCTAAGGTATCATTTCTACTGACAGTTATTTGGAACAATTTTAAAAACGTTGGCCTTACACCCAGAAACTGGTACTATTATGGGCACAGAAGGCTCGTTTGCCAGCTTACTGTCCTCTTTGGCATGACTGCAAATAGATAATATACTGCCTGATTAAAACAAAATCTCAACATTTGTCTCTGCACCTGCGATAGCCTATTAAGTAAAGCTTCCCTAGGTAGACCAATAAAATTTTTAATTTTCAGAGTACGATATTATTAGATGTTAGATTTGGTTAATGTTAACATACTTGGACTTGTCTTATTCTAGAAAGTCAAAAAAACCTTAAAAAACGCAAAGCCAACCAATTTGTTATCATGGAAATAAGAAAAAGAATCTTCATTTTTGCTGGGAGCTTATGACTAGCAAATATGGATCCAAATGAAGGAGCTCTCATTAAGATTTCTTCCATCTCTAGCTAATAGAATAATAAATATGACACTTGAGAAAAAGACATATCGTTGAACCACAATGAGGCTGGGATTAAGAAAGGGACTTAAATACTATAATTAGTCAAATTAAAAATGGATTTTATTTTTGATGGTTTTTTAAAATTACTTCCCAAACCAGAATAAATATATGTAAAATGAAGAGTTAAATTACTCTAATCCTGACCCAGACTAATTTTTAAACCATCATAGTAGTTTAGCGTTTTACAGGCTTTCATGCTCCTTTACCTAAATTCAGACTCAAGATTTTTATACTCCAGCCAGTCTTTACACCCCTTATTTCATTCTGTCTCAGAAGATAATTCGCTCCACCACCCTAATTTCAGCCTCAGTCAGTTCTCTGTCTTCCTCCCTGACTTTGTACTAATGAGTTTCTGCAGAAAGAAGTGCAGCCTATTTGTGCCACTCTTTCTCTAATTGTACACAAGAAGGGCCTGTTAGGCAAAGGGACGTAGCGTATCTGAAATCGTGTTGGGAGCCCAGGCTCCTTGCTCAATCAAACTAAGGCACTTTTAAAACTGTACATGAATTTTGCTGCACTTAATTCATGAAAGTGCTATTAGTCTGCAGGCTTCCTTACAACATTCCTCCCTCTCAACACATATCCACACTTGGGAAACTACTGAAGAGACTTCAACCTAAAACTGACCCAGGAAAATTCGGTATTCTTTTGGTGACAGTAGTCATGGAAAAGACAGAATTTGAGATATTCTGTAAAATGGGTTTAACTTTCCCATATATAATGGGCTTAGCACATACTAAGCACTGTGTACATTGTTTCAATTTTTCTTGGTAATATTGTTAAAGTCCTTATGTCTTATACTCTGCATATTTGAAATTTGTTCAGGATTGGCATTAATGACCTCTTTCTTTTTTGTAGATTAAGATAATGAGAAGTAAGCAAGAAGGAATTCTTTATGTAGATGGGGCCTCCAACAGAACCATTAGTCCCAGAAAAGCTGACATCCTGGATGTTGTGGGAATGCTGTATGTTGGTGGGTTACCCATCAACTACACTACCCGAAGAATTGGTCCAGTAAATATCTAATTTCTTCTTTATTACCTAAATATATGACTGATTCATTTATTGATATATTTTGATTTATTAGGTCACATGGGCCCATGAAAGCTGATAGGTGAGTAGGAAGTTATCTTTTCTGAAAAGGGACAGGTTTTTTGTTTTTTTTTTTTTTTTTGAGACGGAGTCTCGCTTTGTTGCCCAGGCTGGAGTGCAGTGACGCGATCTTGGCTCACGCCCGGATAATTTTTTGTACTTTTAATAGAGATGGGGTTTCACCGTGTTAGCCAGGATGGTCTCCATCTCTTGACCTCATGATCCGCCTGCCTCGGCCTCCCAAAGTGCTGGGATTACAGGCGTGAGCCACCGTGCCCGGCGGACAGAAGGTTTTTTAGATTAGCTTATGAGAGACAATGCCACAGAACACTGAGTGGGGATTCTGGAGCCAGACTCTCTTGGTTTGAATACCTATTTAACTATTGACTAACTGTGTGTTTTGGAGCAAGTTAATCTTTTTTAACAAAGAATTCTCTTTTTTGCAAAATAGGGTAATGATAATACTAAACACAAAGGATTGCATAAAGATTAAATGATTGAGTTGGGCATGGTGGCTCACACCTGTAATCTCAGCACTTTGGGAGGCCAAGGCAGGCAGATCCCTTGAGACCAGGAGTTCAAGACCAGCCTGGCCAAAAACCCTGTCTCTACTAAAAATACAAAAAATTAGCCAGGTGTGGTGGTATGTGCCTGTAGTCCCAGCTAGTTCGGGGGCTGAGGCACGAGAATCACTTGAACCCGAGGGGCAGAGGTTGCAGTGAGCTGTAATAGCACCACTGCATTCCAGCCTGGGCGACACAGCAAGACCCTGTCCCAAAAAACAAATAAATAAATAAAAATAAAGTGATTGGAAGAGTAGCAGGCATATAAAAAGCACTGAAAGATGAAAATGATGGTATATATTCATGGTGTTTCAGGCATAGAGATTTAGCAAATATTGAGAGATGCAGTAGTTAGAGTACAGTTATCCAATTTTGGATTCAGAATTTAAAGCCCTCACAGTTTTGTAAATCAATATTCACCAAATAATTTTTTATCAGACCATGTGTCCTAGTTTGCTTTGGAAAGTGTTACTCTGAGAGAAGCATGGGGGATTGATTCGTGCTTTTAGAGAACACACTAGATACAAATGTGATACATTTCTGTACTCAAATTAGAACACATGATAATGTAGATTTGCTCACTCATCAAAGACAATCACCCATTATAGTTGTAATTCTCAGCATTTGGCTTCTCTTGTGGATGATCAGTATTACTTTCCTTTCATAGCTATTGGATATGCTTTTTAGGTCTATCAAAAACAAAAGTCTCTGAAGTGACACTGGTAAAAGCAATTCACTTGAATTTCTAAAAACAGATAAAATATAATGGACCAGAGTGTGATTGAGTTACTTCTAAATTCCTTGAATCCCCGATGTTTTATGCAAACTTTGAAGTTTTATGCATATTTGCATTTTCTTAGGGGAGGGTCTGCTGCTTTCATTAGATATTCAAAAGGAAGAAGCACTGAACCAAACTTAATTACCTTTTCAAATAGAAATTGAACATAGGCTATGACAAAATGTGTATATAGTAAGTTTAATAAACTATTAATAGAAACATAAAATCAGGAACATAAGAGACCAATTAAAACTTATGATACCCACATGGGGCCCATAGCTCTGTCAAACCAATGGAGACATAGTGTGCAGTATTTAGACTATGAGAACAGTCATATTCCAGGATAGATACATCTGAGTTGAGAAGCACAACACAGGATTTTCTGCATCCATGCCAGGAAGCCTGGTGGTAATAGAGAACCCAGGCAGCTTTGGGGGATGTCCTACCCTAAGACAACTGGCCAATAACCACACACGTAGAGCACCCCACAAATGATTGTATTCTACGTAAAGGCAAAGTTCTGCTAAAACTTGACATTTGTTTCTTCTGATCTGAACGTTTAGGTGACCTATAGCATTGACGGCTGCATCAAGAATCTCCACATGGCAGAGGCCCCTGCCGATCTGGAAGAGCCCACCTCCAGCTTCCATGTTGGGACATGTTTTGCAAATGCTCAGAGGGGAACATATTTTGATGGAACAGGTTTTGCCAAAGCAGGTAAGGCTCTTTCATTTCCTTCCTGTTGATTATTAACTGGATACAAATACTAACTTCTTGCTAGTGCCAAATAATAAAAGTTCCCAGAGTCCTAAACTAGTATCCTTTATTTAAGCCAAAAATAAACTTATGGAAGTAATTTCAAAAATGCTTCTTAAAAATTCATGTATCTGATCCTGATAAGAATTAATAGAAGAAATAAAGTAAAGGTCTATTTAGAGAATTTATTCCATCTCCTTCACTGGAGATTAAGAACAGCAAAATAAATAATTTTGCAAGAACACTCATATGTTTATACTATGTTGTTTTCCTACCTTCCAGTTTCTGGAGATATGTTTTTTTTCCTTCTTTTCAATTCCCTGCAAGGCTATATTTCATAATCTCCTCCCCTTCAACACATACCCATACACACAATGCACACCCGTGTCCATTTCTTGTTGATGGTGATGATGGCTGGCATCATTCCTGGCTTTCTCCACTCCATTTCCAATGAACATTTCCAGTATGGTTTTATATCACTGGTCATGAAGGTACAGCTAGGAAAAAGAAATAGGAAATAACCTCTACATAATAATTTTTTAATCCTTTGATTTTTAATTTTTGTGGGTACACAGTGGCTGTATATATTTATGGGTTACCTGAGATATTTTGATATAGGCATGCAATGCATAATAATCATATCAGGGTAAATGGGGTATCCATCGCCTCAAACATGTATTCTTTATGTTTCAAACAATCTGATTATACTCTTTTAGTTAATTTAAAATGTACAATTAATTTTTTTTAACTGTAGTTACACTTGTGCTAGGAAATACTAACTCTTATTCATTCAAACTATTTTGTATCATTAACCATCCCTACTCCTCCCTGCCACGAACCTTCCCACCCTCTGGTAACTATCCTTCTAATTTCTATCTCCATGAGTTCAATTGCTTTCATTTTTAGCTCCCACAGATAAGTGAGAACATGTGATGTTTGCCTTTGTGTGCCTGGCTTATTTTACTTAATATAATGACCTCGAGAACCACCCATGTTCTTGCAAATGACAGGATCTCATTCTTTTTTATGGCTTATTCATATCCATTATATATATGTACCACATTTTCTTTATCCATTCATCTGCTGATGGACACACAGGTGGCTTCCAAATCTTGGCTATTGTAAATAGTGCTGCAATAAACATAGGAGTGCAGATATCTCTTCGATATTCTTTTGAGTATATATCTAAGAGTGGAACTGATGGATCATATGGTAGCTCTATTTTTAGTGTTCTGAGGAACCTCCAAACTGTTCTCCATAGCAGTTGCACTAGTTTACATTCCCACCAACAGTGTACGAGGGTTCCCTTTTCTCTACATCCTCGTCAGCATTTGTTATATTGCCTGTCTTTTGGATAAAAGCCATTTTAACTTGGGTGAGATAATAGCTCATTGTAGTTTTGATTTGCATTTCTCTGATGGTCAGTGATGTTGAGCACCTTTTCATATGCCTGTTTGCCATCTGAATATCTTCTTTTGAGAAATGTCTATCCAAATCTTGTACCCATTTTTAAATAGGATTATTAGATTTTTTTTTTCCCTGTAGAATTGTTTGAGTTCCTTTTATATTCTGGTTATTAATCACTTCTCAGATGGGTAGTTTGCAAATATGTTCTCCCATTCTGTGGGTTGTCACTTCACTTTGTTGATAGTTTCCTTTGCTGTGCAGAAGCTTTTTAACTTGATGTGGTCCCATTTGTCTATTTTTGCTTTGGTTGCCTGTGCTTGTGGTGTTATTACTCAAGAAGTCTTTGCCCATTTCAATGTCAAATTTTGTGATGAGTTTCAGCTTCAGCTTCTGCAGTTAATGGATTGACTTGCCATCCTGCCTGGGCTCTTATAATTCTGGATCAGACCAAACCAGAAAATTACCCACTTCCTCTGTTTCTAATGGCCCTTGCCATCCCCTGAACACACAGTGTAATACAATTTACATAAGACTTGGGTGGTCAGAAGAGATCACTTCACTGGAAAACATACAATTCATCTTAACCTTTGACATCTTTGTTCTTAAATGTTTTTCCACCGACCCAGTCACTGGGACTTTGTATTGACCTCTTCATTCTTTCTGTCCTCAGCCGAACTTCCTCATGTCCTTCCTCTCTTCTCCTTACTTCTCCCTTTTGGTTTTTTTTGCAGAACAATTCAGCTTCTTCTACCCTTTATTTTTTTTTTAATTTATTTACAGAATGGGTGTCACTATGTTTCCCAGGCACAACTGGCTAGCTTTTATTGTTAAAATCTGCTATGAACCCACCTTTGCCAATCCAAACCCATCGAGGTTCTCAGTAGAACAAAAGTCTTTCACATAACAGCTACCATCCTTCATTGGAGACAGCTGTGGCTACACATAGCATTTATTTCTTGACTAATAAATAGAAGACTTGGAGAAAATTCCCCTGAGTAGTTCCCTGATAGTCAATTCAGTTTCCGTGGTCTAGACAGATCTTAACAGATCACTTTGTTCCTAAGAGGCATATCTTAAATACTTGCTCAAAGATTTAAAGAAATCAAAGAGTCAAATATGGAAAATCATAGAGAAAAGAATTAACTGGATGAACAAGATAAGTCTACTTATGTCCCAGAAACTTCCCATCAACATTGTATTTACAGTTGCTCTCTGTATTAATAAAATGGGTGGCAACTTTTGAACCCTTTCAGATGATTATGGCACTATTTAGTGTGCCCCACTAAAATTTTACTGAAAAATCACTGAAATGTTTTTCTTAACTCAACAGAGAGACTTCTAAGATAATAATACCTGACAGTGAGATTCTTTGAGTCAATCTCAGTGTGTATCCATTTATTCAAATAATACATATTAAACCGCCATGATGTGCCAGATACTTTAGTAAGCACAGGGATAAAATGGTGAAAAGTATAGACAATGCCCCTGATCTCATAGAACGTACATTCCAGAAGGGAAGGCAGCCCAGAAAAGAAGCAATAACTATGGAGTGTGTTACAGGACACAATGGTGGAAGATAGGCCAGGCAGGATCTGAAACTTACAGCCCTCATTAGAATTAGCTAGCATTTTAATTGAAATCTAATAAAAAGTCATGCACTGCACATGTTTGAATTAACAATCCCCATACTCTAATCCACAATATTTAAAGTCTTCATTTTACAGTTGGTGGATTCAAAGTGGGATTGGACCTTCTTGTAGAATTTGAATTCCGCACAACTAGAACGACTGGAGTTCTTCTGGGGATCAGTAGTCAAAAAATGGATGGAATGGGTATTGAAATGATTGATGAAAAGGTGAGTGTCAGCAATCGAAACATTTCTGATTTCTTCATGATATTGTTGATGTGTAGATATCGTTCATGTGTGACGAACTCGAATATTTTGAAGCCTGGCTGTATTCTTTGTTGGGAGAAAGCTAAATTGTATGTTTTCATCCTTCTGGATTATTTCAATTTGTGTATGTTTTCAGCATAACTATTGTGTAGGCCAGTATAAACTTTAAATGCATTAATTCTACAGCAAGCCAATTATGTTGACTAATAATGAACCAAATAGTTTGAGATCTCAAGTTCTTACTGTGTTGCTATGAATACACTCTTATTCTCCTCTTAAGGAACACACAGTCTATGAAACTATTGACTCCAGTGGGAGAAAAGGCAGAGGTGTGGATCATCTAAAATTAGTCTGCCTCTTATAACAGGCTAGGCATCTCTTAGAAGTCAAGGTAGCCAACTGACATATCAGTTTCTCAATTTTTTAAAAGAGCATCCAGATACCATTTCAAAAAACAGCAAATTTATAAAAGTAGTGTGTCAGATTGATAATAATTGATAATCAAATTCTAAACACCTCTCTAAGCCCTGCAGTGAGACAACTTTGCACTATAGGCAGCAGGTAAAAAGAGAAGGCAGAACAAGAAATTTCACAAGTTTTCTATTTGGCTATTAAATAGGAATTGTACTTCAACTCAGTTCACGTTTCCACCCTTAGTGTTGCCTCCCAAGAAGAAAAATCACATAGTGACCTAAACTATTTTTTTCTTGCTTTCTTCCTCCTTCCGCTCAATTTTCAAACTGTCCTCAAACAAAAGTAATACAGGAAAAAGGATCCACCAGCTTAGAGGTAAAAAAGGGTGAACAAATAAGCAACACTTAATAGTTTTACCAAATTTTCAAAACACACTTTTACTACATCTTTTTCAAGTAAGCTTCATTTCATCAAGTGCTGTTAAGGGCAGTTACCATCAATATGTCACTATCATGTGCATTTCTCACCAAGCTCCTTTTACATGCAAAAGCTACCCAATATAGTATGCAATATTGTATGCACCCAATATAGTATGCAATCTATATGCAAACTCCACCCAATATAGTAAACATTTCAGTAATAATTACATCACTAGAGTTTACAAACTTTTCACCTATTTACTTGCCTTTTTAATCTTCTTTTTTAAGACTTCATTTCTTTTACCTTGTCAAATGTGTTGCCAAACTGACTAATGTTTTTAATGTTTCAATATGTTTCATTTCTTCACCAGCTTCAAAAGAATTCTGTCATCTCAAATTTCAGGGGCCTTTCCACATTACTAAAAACAGATTTTTCTCATTTAGACCAGAACTTCTAATCTAAGTTCTTCATTGTTAGGAATTTAACTGGCCTTCTGGCTCAGGTCTTTGGCACCTGTGACATGAAACGGGCTCCAAAATATAATTTATGTAACTCTTAATCTTGTATATAAAATGAAATCCATGAAAGAAAAAACATAATTAAAACATCAAAAGTTTAAAATTTTAAAAATCCTTTACTTTGAATTTGTAAACCAAATAAATAGTCACTTTAAACAATATCTTTTAAGAAAATTTTATAAGGTTCAGTAAGAACTCTCACATTCTACACAGATCTGAGGTAGAATTTTTCCCTGTGTACACTAGGTCCTTTTCTTGTCACCTGGCCTCAAATTTTTCTGAAAGCAGAATTACTACCAGCTTTATGTATCTTGCCTATTAACTCCCAACAATGCCCCAAAGCAAAGAACATAATTTGTGGCTCCTGGTGATTAGATTTATACTTTAATTTCTATCAAGTTTTAAAATTTTTTTCAATATGCCCAGTTATATCCAGTTCAAATGATTCTGGCCGACGTCTTTCCTAGAGACCTGATCATTTTTATGTGTGAAACATCATGATACTTCTTTAATAAAACCATCTGTGACTGTTCTATTTCCTGCTTTCCAGCTGATGTTTCATGTGGACAATGGCGCCGGCAGATTCACTGCTGTCTACGATGCTGGGGTTCCAGGGCATTTGTGTGATGGACAATGGCATAAAGTCACTGCCAACAAGATCAAACACCGCATCGAGCTCACAGTCGATGGGAACCAGGTGGAAGCCCAAAGCCTAAACCCAGCATCTACATCAGCTGACACAAATGACCCTGTGTTTGTTGGAGGCTTCCCAGGTGAGTGTTGGCTACCCCAGCAAGAATGTCTTTGCTCTCTTATGTTAGTGGTTTTGAAATCATTTATATTTACATGTGTCTAAGAATGTGTGCTTATGTGTACTTGCTTCCTAGCTTTAGAATCTGCTCCTATAAATAGCACCTTACCTAAAATTTCCAGTGTGTAAAAGGAACATATTATATAAACCACATGGGACTGAACTTTTCATGAGAGCCCCCAAAGTTTCATTTGTGGAGAGATTGAAGCTAGAGGAAATGAATTTGGCTTATAAAAGATATGAGGCATTTAACAGCAATTGGAGCCAAACTTGGTGTTCTTACTGATTTTTTTAAAATTAATATACCAGAGGAATCATAAAATGTTATGGAACTTATTTCCTCAAGTTCTGGAAATCATTGGGTTAAACGTAGCTAATTTCCCCCTTATGTTATTATAGAGTTTATATTTATATTACAAAGAAACCCAAGCAATAAATCCGCATTCAAAATCCTTCTCTAGCACATTAAACATAGCATGTGAACTGCAGAGATTTACCTAAAGTGCCCATAAACAAGAATGGCCAACTTGATGAGAAGTAAGCCAAGTGGCTCTTAATAAGTACTGTAATAGCATAGCCTCCTGGAATGGTCTTTCATCATTTTGTCGACAGGAACTTTTGTCCCTGTTTACATAAAGCTCCTTTGCTTAATGAAACAAGCAAAATGTATATTCAGCAATTGTTGACAGAGCAACGTTGACAGAAATGCAATGGGGGCCCAACGACAGCTCCTCTTTCCAAAGTGCCTTCTGGGTTTTAAAAAGATCTTTTGCTTCAATCAGGATACATTCCAAGACATTACGAAGGAGGTAATGTACTTCTCCATTCAGTCTATGAAATGGGATCCTGATTAACACCTAGTAGGCCTGCTGAAACAAGCACCTCCATAATAAGAGGAAGATTCTACATGAATTTCCAAACTACTTAACCTTTAGGGATTTATTTTTACAATGTAAGAAAGTGATAAAGTCACCTTCAAAAAGTTCTAAGTCAGTACTTAAAAGTATTTGATCAATTGCTTTGTTTCATGAACTAACATTTTACGATTTTAATTCACAACTGTAAATTTGTTCATCCCAAACCACTTTATTTCATATCTTAAGATGTATAATTCTAGATGTTTTCAGATTTTATAATATATAACTATTAAAAAGTTGAGGCTGGGCATGGTGGCTCATGCCTGTAATCCCAACACTGGAATTACACTTTGGGCTGAGATGGGCAGATCTCTTGAGCCCAGGAGTTGGAGAGTAGCCTGGGCAACACAGCGAAGGGAGGATCGCTGGAGCCCAGGAGGTTTAGGCTGCAGTAAGCCTTGATTGCACCACTGCACTCCAGCCTAGGCAACAGAGCAAGAACCTGTCTCAAAAAAAATTTCAGTTGATCTTTCTTCACAATTCTATTAGTAAGGCTAAAAACAAAACCACTAACTTTGCATAAAACAGCATTCCAATTTAATCTCAAGCTAACAGGTGACTTTGAAACATGCTTTTAATATTTGGCGCAGGAGCATTTCAAAGCTGAGCCCTCTTGCGTTGCCTTTTTCAGATGACCTCAAGCAGTTTGGCCTGACCACCAGCATTCCGTTCCGAGGTTGCGTCAGATCCCTGAAGCTCACCAAAGGCACAGGCAAGCCACTGGAAGTTAATTTTGCCAAGGCCCTGGAACTGAGGGGCGTTCAACCTGTATCATGCCCAGCCAACTAATAAAAATAAGTATAACCCCAGGAAGGGTCTGTCAAAACAAGCATATGAAGTAAAACAAATATATTTTACCTATATATGTTAATTAAACTAATTTGTGCATGTATATAGAATTCTTTCTGTATTCAGATGGTGCTAATTCAGACTACAGACTGAATTTTAATTCAAGTTCTTTCTCAAGTCTATAAATATTAAACTAATTATTTCATTCTAAATAATTGCCTGTTTTGTGTGATTTTAAGGATAAAAGGAAACTGGCCATAAATTGTTGAATTTGCAACATGCACTCCAGTCATCTCAAGGAAAGAGTTCAGATGTAATTTATGAAGGCAATTTTTTTTAACTTATTCCTATTAATACTTTTATCATCCTTTACCATGTATGTCAGCTTTGGCCTTCTGTGCAAGTCACTGACAGCAAGGGAATTTGGCATGTGTGATTGGGAGGAAATCAGTTCTCTTACTCTGTTTATGAAAGAATTAGCAAATCATTTTCCTGACCCAAGTTCATGATTAGAGAGTTTAACTAGCCATATGAGAGAATAGCTTTTTATGCTGAAGGTAGAGGGTATAGATCAGATTCAGGCCAGAAAGCTTAATTATTTGATTTTCTTATTGATAATGATTTTTGGGCTTTGGGGAGATGCCAGAACCAAGCTTATGAATGACAACTAAGCACACATTTGATACTGTGGGACTAAGATTTGGGACTCTCTAAGCCTACAGTGAATATCACAATTTACACCTAGGTGGAGAGGAATAATGCTGAAATGCATTTCTACTTATCAGGAAACAATAAACCAGAAACTTAAAAGGCATACTTCATTGAGTCTTTTGGAGTTGTAATTTGACCGAACAAATTCATTTTCTAAAAAAGTTCTGTGTTTTGTTCTCCTTTTACCCATGATTTCAGTCATCTTCAAAGAGCTCTGTGAGAAGACTGGCCTTGATTTCATTCACCAGCTTAAAAAGGAAACGTTTCATTTGCCATCTTTAGTAGACAATGGTAGCAGTCTAATAATTCAGAACATGTAAAAGAACAGGAAACTTTCTTCTCCTACTTTAGCAAAAATTTTAGCAAAAAAGAATAATCCTCTCTGACAATGTTATCCACTAGGGGAAGGAAGGTGCTGTTTCCAATCGAGGTGATGACTGACATATTCACTATTTCACCACCGTCCAGTTGCTCAATACAATTTGTACACACAACTTCATTCTAGAGAAGCAATTCTCAACCTTGGCTCAGTGTTTTAGAAAAGTGCCTATGTTTTAGAAAAGGGCCTAGGGAGTTTTTAAAAATCTGGTACCTGGACCAGTGATTCTGATTTTGTCTAGGACACAGCCAGAGCATAAGGATTTTTTTTTTTTTTTTTTTTTTTTTTTTTTTTGAGACAGAGTCTCATGTTGTCACCCAGGCTGGAGTGCAATGGCACCATCTTGGCTCACTGCAGCCTCAGTGTCCCCGGTTCAAGTGATCATCCTGCCTCACTCCCCAGGTAGCTGGGACTACAGGTGCACATCACCATGCCCAACTAATTTTTATATTTTTAGTAGAGATAGGGTTTCACCATGTTGCCCTCTTGAACTCCTGAGCTCAAGCAGTCTGCCTGCCTCAGCCTCCCAAAGTGCTAGGATTACTGGTGTGAACCACTGTGCCCAGTCAAGCATGAGGATTTTAAAAAATATTCCCAGTCAACTCTAATGTGTTGTCAAGGGTAAGAACCACTAGTCTAAAAAGAAACATTATCCTCCATGCCAACAAAGAGTTTCATAGTCATTCGAGAACCCTACTATTAGCTTTGTCTTGGCCATTTCCACACCTATTAAAAAAATAATATAGGCCAGGTGCAGTAGCTCACACCTGTAATCCCAGCACTTTGGAAGGCCAAGGCAGGAGGATCACTGGAACCCAGAAGTTTGAGACCAGCCTGGGCAACATAGGGAGACCCTGCCTCTACCAAAAATCTAAAAATTAGCCAGGCATAGCGGCATGCACCTATAATCCTAGCTACTCCAGGAGGCTGATGCAGGAGGATTGCTTGAGCCTGGGAAGTCAAAGCTGCAGTGAGCTGGTGATCATACCACTGCACTCCAGCCGGAGCAACAGAGCAAGACTCTGTCTCAAATGAAAGAGATATCTTTTTATATCAAATATTGAATCTAGTGAATTTAATATATAAAACATTGAATCTAGTGAATATCTTTTAACCAAACTTTAAGAAATAAAACTTTTGAAAACCAATGTGTTTTAAAAGTGGAAACATACATCTGCACTAAACACTGACATGACTTTGGGGGCTTAATCTGGACACTGAGTGGGATAAACGGGAATAAAGATGTTGGGTTCCTTAGATTAAAAGCTAAAGCCTTTCTTTCTTGAGTCTTGCACAGAAAGATATGTAACAAAATGGAAAGCAAAGGTACTTAAACTGGCACTCCTATCAGAATAAAATCCTGCTTCAGTCAATTTGTAGGTAGAGGCCTTAGAATGATAGAATTGGCAGTGAATTGAGATCAGCGAATACAGTGATTCTCAAGTCTAGCTAGATATTAAAATTGCCTTGGGTGCTTAAAAAATCTACATTTGGGCTGGGCACTGTAGCTCATGCCTGTAATCCCAACACTCTGGGAGGCCAAGGCAGGAACATTGCTTAAGCCCAAAAGTTTGAGACCAGCCTGAACCACATAGTGGGACGTTATCTCTACAAAAAAAAAAAAAAATTAGCTGGGAGTGGTGGTCCTTGCCTGTGGTCCCGGCTACTTGGGAAGCTGAGGTGGGAGGTTCACTTGAGCAGGGCAGGTTGATACTGCAGTGAGCCAGTGATTGTGACAGTATGCTGCAGCCTGGGCAACAAAGCAATACCCTGTCTCGAAAAAGAAAAACAAAATTGGCATCTGGGTGTCACCCCAGCCCAATTAAACTATAATCTCTGGGTAGGGCCCAGGCATTGGCATTTTCTAAAAATCCCCACTTGATTCAAATGTGAAACCAAGACTGAAAACCCCTGGGCTCCTGTCACCTCCACATTTTATGGGGAGGAATTAGAAGGAACCCAAGGATATTTTGATAGCTGTGCTCAAAGTCCAGCCTTAGTAAAGTTTCCCAGTGTAGTCCAGACAGTTGCATCTGGATCCAAGCAGAATTCACTGAATTAGGTTTGGGCAAAACTTATCCCATACAACATTCATACTCCAGAGTGACCCATGAATTTGGATAACCAAAAAGTGTCCAAATTTTAAGATCAGAAATAAGGACATTTTGGTTGGGCACAGTGGCTCATGCCTGTAATCACAGCACTTTGAAATGCTGAAGCAGGTGGATCACCTGAGTCAGGAGTTCGAGACCAGCCTGGTCAACATGGTGAAACCCCATCTCTACTAACAATACAAAAATTAGCTAGGCGTGGTGGGGCACCTGTAGTCCCAGCTACTCGGGAGGCTGAGGCAGGAGAATTGCTTGAACCCAAGAGGCGGAGGTTGCAGTGAGCCAAGATCATGCCACTGCACTCCAGCCTGGGTATCAGAGTGAGACTCCGTCTCAAAAATAAATAAATAATAAATAAGGACATTTTATGAAAGAGAAAAGTTTCTTCTCTAGTATTTTTAATTAATTTCTGACCTCAAAAATCAAATTAATACTTATCCCAAAACCAGATAAAATATTTTCTCCACTCAACCTTGTCCCCTCAATGATTTCCTCTCCTCCTACCACCCACAGCAATTATGAAGAAAGCAGAAGACTTTTCATTTATTTTCCAAACACCCACTCCTACCAGGTTGTCAGCCTTCTTCTTTAAAAAGGTGCTTTGCACTTTAGGAGAAAAACATTTGTGAGGGGACTTTTATTGAAGTTACCATGGTGAACACCACCGACTAAAGAACAGAGCAGATTTCAGCCCCAAAGCACCAGAACACTGACAGACACTTAAGGCTTCAATTAGCGCTTTAAAAAAATCATCACTATTTTCTCCTACTCTGATTTAACCTATTGTCCCCAACTACAGAACTCTTCTAGATTTCCTACTTACTGACAGAGGAAAAAAGGACTTTGACAAATTGAAATTCTCTTGATGTTATATGAATTATTTGCTGAGTTATTTGGTGTACAATATAATCTGTGATTAACATGAAAACAAAACACAATACCATAATCCATTTTTGCAAGCCCTGAGTATACTCTTTTTTACTACCACTTGCAAAGGATGTGACTCAACTGCTAATGCCACTTTTTAATCTCATGTTAATGTCTTTTAATCTCAGTTAAATTAAGAGAGATATAAAAACATATGCACTTTATTCCTTTGCTCAACTGAGATTAATACATACCTCACACCCAAAGTGTACCTGGAGGGAAGCGATGCCCCGGGCTGGACCCTAGGTTCCAACATGATTTCGGAATCTTGGCACGCAGGGTGGTGGCTCAGACTCATTCTTCGGCCTTTATGCCAGTTACCTAAGTGAGCATGATGTTTGTGCCCATTATTGATATGAGGGTGTCATTGGCTGAACTGTGTCCCCACAAAATTCATGTGTCAATGTTCTAAACCAGAGTACTTCAAAAAGTGACTCTATTTGGAGATAGAACCTTTAAAGGAATAATTAAGGTGAAATGAGGTCACTTGGATGGGCCCCGATTCAATATGACTGATGTAAGAATTTGAGAAGAGATTAGGCCACAGATAGGCATAGAGAGAAAACCACGTGAAGACGAAGAGAGAAGACGGCCATCCGCAAGCCAAAGAGAGAAGCCTCCAGAAGAAACTGACCTTTCCAACACCTTGATCTCAAACGTCTATCCTCCAGAATTGTGAAAAAATAAATTTCCATTGTTTATGCCACCCAGTCTGTGTTACTTAGTAATGGTGGCTCTAGAAAACTAATATGGAATGTTTCTTCACTAAAAATCATATTTAAGAAATTTAAAGTATCAGCACATTTCAGGTTCTCTGAAGAGTGACATATATATCATAGAAATCCATTATTTTGAACAGTGACCATTATCACTTATGTAATGATTAGAAAAAGTTTGAGAATAAGAAAAGCACATTCATAACATACTTAAGAAAGTTGTTTTATATATTCTTGGGGATATTAGAAATAGCTACATTCAGTTATAAGTCAGAATTAATACTTTTTGAACGTTTTGGTAGAATGGGCTCTCTTGAGAGCTAGTTTTGTATCTTTAGGTTTGAAGAACTGCTCATTCACCCTTGGACAAATTAAGGCCCTGTTTTATTTAGAAAAGTTATCTCCCGGAAGCGCTACACTTCTGCAGGAACATACCTAGAGATAGAAAAGGTGGTAGCAGTAGAAGAAGTGAGAAGTAATTAGACACTGATTTATTTTGAAGGTTGGGTTAGGCTATTTTTGCATCACTATAAAGAAATATATGAGGCTGGGTAATTTATAAAGGAAAGAGGTTTAATTGGCTCACAGTTCTGACGCTAAAGGAAAGAGGTTTAATTGACTCACAAGAAGCATGGTGCCAACATCCGCTTGGCTTCTGCTGAGGGCTTCGGGAAGCTTACAATCACGATGTAAGGTGACAGGAAGTCAGCCCATCACATGGCGAGAATGGGGAGCAAGAGAGAGAGAAGGGGGAGGTCTCAGACTCTTATTAAACAACCAGATCTCCATGAACTAACTGAGCAAGAACTCACTTATCACCAAGGGGGTGGTGCTAAACCATGCATGATGGATCTGCCCCCATGATCCAATCACTTACCATGAGTCCCCACCTTCAACACTGCAAATCACATTTCAACATGAGATTTAAAGGGGACAAACGTCCAAACCATATCAAAGGTGGACTAGTGTTTCCTGAAGGATCGCCTATGGAGTGTGACAAAATAAGGTATTGATAATTTGTGGTCATCTGGAAGGATAGAGTAGGTATTACTGGGGGATGTGAGTGGAGTAGGCTTTTTGTGGAAAACATAACACAGAATTTAGTTTTAGACATGTTTAATTTAAACTACCCAGTAGTCATCTAAGTGCATCATGCCACAGGCAGTTGAACATAAGGGTCTGCAGTTCAAGGAAAAGATCTGAACTACAGATATAAATATGGGAATCATGAGAATATTGATGTTACTTATAACCACAAGACTGAGCGACATCACTAAGGGAGTGAGTATAGAGGAAGGACTATGGACACACTCCCACATTAAGAGTATTAAGAGTATGAGCATCAGAAACATTATTCAGAACTTAGAAATAGGCAAAATAAATTTCTGGATATTCTTTCAGTGCAGTACTTACTGGGCTTGTCTTTCTATCAACTGGTCTGTTTTACAACTCCACATAAGCAAAGGTTAACTTGTACGTTTTTGTCTAGTAGGGATGCAAATAAGTTCTGTCTGGTGGAGAGATAACCCTAAAGGTAACAGTTTTATATCTGAGAAATCTTATCCTAATATTCTTTTATGAAATGTGTATGTGTGAGAGAGTGTGTGTGTGTGTGCACGTATGTGTGTGTAGCTTCTCAAATTCTTATACCAGTTTTAACATTTTATTGGTTCCCTCATGGATTAAGTTAAATAAAATCTTTGACATGAGTTCACACTATCTTTGCCTGAGAGCCATAAATTTTTTAACTTTGAAAACTGGGAAAAAGGGAAAAGGAGTAACCAGCTGAATTTTCCCAGGTTAATTGAAAACTAAAAGCCAGTTCACACAATGTGTTTACTTGTGATTGAATTTTCTCAACACCTCGACCTTATGTTTCCACTGCTACATTTCTTATGAAGTAAATAGTAAGTTTAAAAGTTACTTTTACGCTAAGGAGGGAAAAAAGGCTTAAGAGAAGAATTTTGGCTTTTTATTTCACTTTTATGGGCAATTACATTCTCCTGTTAGCCTCAGCTTCTAGACACAAACACACACACACACACACACACGCACACACCCAGTCTTATCTGTTTAATAATGTTGGAGCCAAGAACAGATTATCTGAAGCCAAATACACCACTGATTTTTATATTTCTTTACAGAAGTCAAACTCTTGAATAATAATAAAGGATTGAAAAAAACATAGAATTTTTAAATCATTTTGTTACTTTTGAATTACATAGGACAAAACAATAGTTTTAAGTTAAAAAATTATGTCAGCATATTATTTAAGATCACTTTATGTAATTAATTTGTATAATATTTAAAGTCTATTATCTTACATGTAACTTAAATAAAATTATTGACTTTAACATCACAAAAGAAATATCTGAACAGACTTGCACTGAATTTGGAGAACGTGTTTTGGATTGACTTAATTAAAATGCAAACTACGCAACATTACAGAATTCACTGCAGCACCCTGATGGGCACCTCAGGGAGATGGGCAATCATCCCTGAAACTGAAGTATCCACATTAGAAACTGTTAACTGTTTATGGAGGAAAATACACCATACATATTAACACATGGTGAACAGAAAAGAAACACAATATCAAGTACGAGTTCCAAATCAAAATTCAGCAAGCAGATGCTACAAATTTTAGGTGCTGATGAGTCATTGTGCTATATTTTGCATGGGCAACTCTATAGAGTGTGTTCCAGGGTTAGAACCACCAAGGACTTATTTAAATAAATAAATGAAGGTTCATACATCTTTCAAGAGGTGTAGAATAGGCCAATTAACTTCTTTGTACATAAACAGATGGAGATGGAGTACAGAAGGGTAGAAGGATGGCAGGGAGCGGTAGAAAGAAAGAGAGATTTAGGCTTTTCCCATTTTAAAGGTGATAGTCCCTTTCATTTAAATATGTAAATAAAAGAAAATGTATTTATAAATTTCTTTCGTTTGGTCTTATACCAAATGCATATTAATATTTTCATTGACATTTTAACAATGTGTTGTGGAATCAAAAATGGACCAAAACTAACTTTATGATCTGATGTTTGTAATTCTTACATTTTTATACCTTAAAATATCAATTGGATTATTTAGATACTCTTCATTTTTTTGATTCTTAATGATAATTAAAAAGTTTACACTACCATGTGTAGACGATTCTCCAGAATAACACATTGTTGCTATGAATAGTTTAGTCCCAGTAAATAAAATGTAAATTGAATATAATTTAACATTTCATTTTCTTTTATAAATTGGTTTTTAATGTATTAGTGGTAATCATGCTGCCTCATATAATGAGATAAATGTAAATTATGGATCTGGTGAGGCAGATGAATATAAATTATGGATCTGGTGAGGCAGATGAATATAAATTATGGATCTGGTGAGGCAGATGTGCAGAAATTACTTCATAACAGTCAAAACAATCAAGGTGTTCAGCATCACTGTGTTGGGTAGTTAACAAAATGAGTAACTGAATCATAAAATTTATCTGGTTTTCATTAATTGGCATGCATACTCACTTGATGTGCTCCAGCGGGCTCTAAACAGTGCAGCTATTAAGTGGAAACTTTTAATACTTTTATTTTGTATAATGCTCTTTTAAATGGAAATAGAAATATTTGCCATTTTTGCCTTATAAAGACAAGAATTCTCTTGAGCACAATCATAAACCCTAGATGTACAATATCACTAGTGAGAAAGTACAGTTTAGCAATAATTTTCAAATGGTATGTTGAGACATGTCAGTGGGTCATAAGATCAAATTACAGGTTTGTAAAAGAGCAACTTTTATAACAGAGTAGGATGGAAGGAAATGAATAGAATAGAACACAGTAACAACACCAAAGTGCACTGTACAGAGGAAGCATTGTTTTGTGAAATTTGTCTTCTGTATGTTTCTGTGAGTATACACACTGGGTCATAATATCAAATGTATTTGTTTCTGTGGATTATAATTTTTAAAAGTTGAAGTAGAGGATATTAGAAAATATGGGAAAACAAAATGGGGGAAAATGAAAGGGATCAATAAGGAAATTATTTCTTTGGGGAAATTAGAATAATAAATTTGTAAAATGTATATACTAACCAATAAAATTGGCTTAGTAATGTAATATAGACCGTCAAGCTGTACTCTCAAACCTCACTGGGGTGTTCCATTAAAAACTGTAGCTTAATGAAGACTCCGCAATTGTGATGGCTCTGACTCTACCGGATAGCAAGGGCTTCAGTTGAATCCGAAAACTTGTCACTGAAAAGAACAGAAAAAATGTGGTAACAATAAAGAAGAGTCATGGGAGAACAAAGTTATTGAAGGAATAATGGAACAGGAATATAATGGAAACTAAAGACAACCAGATCCAGCACAGTAAAACTAGGATTTCTCTTTTTGAATTAAAACATTGCCAAAATCTCATTTCCTCAGCAGACTCTGAAGAGTAGAGCCCCCATAAAAGAATTTTTTAAAAGGCAAATAAAATACAAAGAAAGATTTGTTCAGATCAGCCTTTAGGTTAAGAATAAACCATTTCTTAAGATCCATTTGTAAAAATCAATTCAGACATAAACTAACAAAAATGTGTGCAGCAATTGTAGTAGCTCATGCATAATTATAATACTGGATAAAATAATATACCATTTTGTATGGGTTCTTAAAAAAATCCTTTTTAAGGTAAAAGAAAGGTACATTTATTGAATGTATTGCACTGCAGAAGACAACTGCCTGAAATCTATTCTCTTTACTTCCGGAAAGAGTTCCTTACATTTTCTTAGGGACCTATTCCTTTCACCATCCCTATGCCAGAACTGGGTGCCACCAATTCAATAAGTGAATTCCGTTCCGCTTCCTGCCTACAATGCTTGAGATGATAAGGAATCTAATCAGAGCCAGTGAGTTTTTAGTAAGGCTTATTTGAAATGATGCACCCCTCTCCTGAGCTAAAGCGTAGTGTGCATAAGGATGTGAGAGTTGCAACTGTTGTATCTGATTTGCTACTAAGTAGGGACAGCCCAGATCTGCCAAGCGACCAAGGGATGCATCCTGAGGATGAAGATGACATTGCAAAAGGCAGAATGGAGAAACTACATCTCCGGTAAGACCTCATCTGAAGCCTGTCATAACTCTGCCCTTTTCACCTATGTGCACTAGAATAGTTACTTTGTTGTTAAAGCCAATATTGGAGTTTCCTCTCATCTGCAATATTCCGTTCTAATGGATAGATCTGCGAGCCATGTGCCAGACCCTGTACTCTGCTTAACAGACACAGTTTCCTAGTAAATGCCCTCAACAGTCCTTTGTGACAGCACTGTTGTCATCCCCATTTTAGATATGAAAAAACAGAGGCTTAAAACAATTAAGTGACTTGCCCTAAGTCACCAAGCCAGAAGGTCCTGAAACCATACATTTTAAATTTAAAACATTCTCATTAGGTTCAATACGTTCCAAAAGTAAAATCCTATATTACTTTTCTAACATTTCAATTATTTTAAACACTAGAACTTGCAGGATACAGGTTAAGTAGTGATTGGGAGCCCAGTGCTGTTCTCATTGAGAAGAGAGGTAAACGACATTCCTGACCTTCCTTTCCACATACATTCAGTTAAAGCCCAAAATATACAGGCACTCTTGAGACAAGAAGTGTATCTTGTCCATAGTTCTTTAGTTTGTAAGCAAAATCTTCAAACCAGCCAAAGCAACACAAGTGTGTTTATTATCAAAATATCAGGATTTTTCGTGGAACCCAAAGGAAAAACAGAGAAGCCTGAGATCGTAAGGACATGCAATCAAGGACTGAAACTATCAGGGCTCGTGACAGCTATTCTGCCTCCATTTTTGCTTCCTTCCCACTGTGTTTCTGCTTCAGTCTTCTCTCTCTCCAGATGGGATGCCCGGCTTTGGCTTCATGGAAATAGACAACCTCTGATTCTAACAGTTATTTTCAAGGGGCCTATGGAGAAGAACCAGCTGCTCTTTATTCAAATTTTAAATTCCCTAAGAAGGAAGCATGACTGGCTGGACATGAATCAAGTGTTGACCTCTTGTGAACCAAGTGCTATTGCAGGATCAGGTGGTGCGAATAACCACTCTCAAGTGGCTGAGAGGTGAGGTGATCCTAGAGAGGAGGAGATTGGCTACACCGAAATCCAAAAACTGTTTGACTATAGGATTAGCAGTAAAACAAACCAAGACAAAGTCATAGCTAAATTCAGGATGCATAGAAGTTCAGGGGAGAAGGAATTCTGTGGGGCTGTCAGGTGAGTCCCCAGGGAAACTTGAACTTGGTCATTAAGAGATTTAGGAAGAAGAAGGGAAGGTAATCCAAATAGGGAAATCTGAAACCTGAACAACAGAACGTGATCTGATGAATGAATGAAAGAATCGTTTTTTAAATAAAATATGTAACAACAGAAACAGTCATTGAAGAAAAAATGAACTGACATGTTGAAAGTAGAGCTTTTTTGATATCCCTAAAGAGGTAGTAAGAATTATGTGGTGTCTCTTCAAATTCTTCCAAAAAGACAGACAATAAACGAATTTCTCGACTAAGTGTGGTTTTGAAGTGAAAGCTTTATCACCACAACTAAAAAATATTAGTCATTGATTAAATGATAACGAGTTTTTAAAATCTTTCTTCTTTCTTCCCCTGCTTCTAAACAACCCCATCTGCCTGATAAATCGATATAAATTGCTCCATAATTTAAAGGCTTAGTGTTTACTCAGAATATTTGGTTTGTGTGTCTATTGCAGTCCACATAGTACAAATATGAAAAAAATATCTAATTTTCTTAATGGAAAGTCTATAATTGATTCAATCTAATGTAGTTCTGAAAGATTAATAAAGCTACTTCTCCTCATGGCAATAAGACAAACATTAAACAAAAACTTCTCTGAGGAGTGAATGGCAACCCCAGCGACCTCCTTCTCATGATCTGCAAACACTTTATAAACACATCCAAGTGGGATGTGACGGCTGGATCCACTGTCATCTCTCCTGAACTAAACTAGATTGCTTTCCCACTCAAGTGGAATAAAAATGTAAAACTCAAATAATGACCTTTATTTATGCTTTCTAGATCAAACAGGATTCTCAGAAATGATTTTTCAATTAATTCTAAAACAAGGTTATTAATATTAGTAGCTTGATAAATTATAAAATGCCTCTTGCTTTTCCTCTGTCTTCTCCCTTTTTCTTTGCCTTTCCATTATGTCACTCTCTTGTTTTAAAAAAAAAAAAAAAAATCTAATCTTGGTGAATGCCTGATTGAGATCAATAGACATGGCTATGAAAAATGAGAACAAGAAAAGTTATCTCTCATCTTTCATCTGGCACCTAAGTTTGAGAGCCTCCTATATGTAATGCACTGATTAGGTGCTGGAGACACAATGTTGAATAATTAAGACAGAATCCCTTGTCTCTTCTCTTCCTCTGGGATAGGCAGGTAAGTCGAGCAGTAAATAAAATAAAACTTTGTTGGGAGTACTATAAAGGAAACAAGGGACTAAAACAGAGAGAAATGGGGAAACCAACTTTAGAATGTATGCTCAGGAAAGCCTTTTCTCATTTTAGGTGATACCTAAATAGTATCTCATTTTAGACATCATTTGGGTGATACCTAAAATGAGAAGAAGCCAAGTATCTGAAAAGCATGTTCATGCGTTTGGGCAAGGCAGGGTGTCACCCCTCAGTAGGCAGTTTGAGCAGAATTAGAACACAGAGACTCCAAGCTGGGACAGGATAGGTGTCTTCTAGGAAGCGGAAGATCAGTGTGGCCAGAGGTTAACAAGCCAGTGGAAGGATGGCATGAACTGAGTTGGACAGAGGTTCAGGACCACATCATGCAGGGTTTTATGCGTTATGGGGATGAATTTGAGTATTGGTTTTAAGAGTAGTGAGAAGCCACCGAAAAGCTTTAATCACAGGGCCTGATTCAGTTTCTTTTGCTGCTACCTGAATACAGGATTGGAAGGGCACGAGAGCAAAAGCAGAAAGACCCCCAAAGTAATTGTGGCAAAAAGGTGATAGTGGCCTGGACTACGGTGTGTTTGCAGAAACATAGAGAAAAGGATACATTAAAGAATATTTGAAGACAGAGCTAGACTTAAGATGGATTGGGTGCAGGAGAGGTATCTGAGGAATAGGCAAGGAAGATTTCAAGGACAACTTTTAGATTTCGGGACTTGAAAGATCATGCAGATGATGACGATATTATTTATAAGACTAAGGAAAACTAGGGAGGTGAGAGGAGAGTAACAACTATAGGATGGTTTGTCTACAGAAAATCCAGGCTTAATGGGCTTTAAATCTTATGAAAATGTGTCATCTAACATAACTAAGAGGTACACAGTAGGGCAGGATCCAAGTGCTGGACTTTAGGGTTCTGAGTCCGCTGCTCTGTGGTTCTCTTAACTCTGCCCTGTTCCTTATGGGTCTATCCTCAGGCACAACAGCCGCAAGAGTTTCCAGTATCAGTACATTTTTAGACAGAAGTGGCCATCTTGACCACTCTATGCTTCCTACAAGTGAAGAAAGATTTTCTAAAAGTTTTACAGAAGTCTGTACTCAGTTCTTATCGGCAGAATATAACTACCCCCAACCAACAGTATGCAGGAAAAAGGAGATCTTCATATTTTCTAGTATCAATAAGGATATTTTTCCCAAACTAAAGATAGAATTCTCTTCCCAAAATATGTTAGGAAATTGCAAATAATAAGATAAAATCAGGATTTAGGTATTTACCCTAATGTATTGAAAATGTATGCCCACTCAAAAACCTGCACACAGATGTTTATAGCAGTATTATTAATAATTGCCAAAAATTGAGAGCATCCAAGATGTCCTTCAATAGGTGAATGGATAAACAAACAGTGGCCTATCCGTATAATGCAATATTATTCAGTGATAAAAAGAAATAAGCTATCATGTAATGAGAATACATGGAGGAAACCTAAACGTACATTTCTCCTCTTTTTAACTATCTAACTTAAAATGTGATACAGGCTTCGAAGTGAAAGAAGCCATTCTGAAAAGACAACATACTGTATGATTTTAACCATATGACATTCTGGAAAAGGGCAAAGCTATAAAGACAGTAAAAGGAACAGTGGTTTCCAAGGGGCCAGAGGGGAGAAAGGGGGAGAAATGAGTAGGCAGAGCACAGAGGATTTTTAGGGCAGTGAAACTATTCTGCATGATACTGTCATGGTGGATACATGATATTATGCATTGGTCAACACCCACTCTGTACAACACAAACAGTGAAACTTAATGTAAACTATGAACTTTGGTTAATCATAATTTATCAATATTGGTTCATCAGTTGTTATAAATGTACTGCGCTAATGTAAGTTAATACTGTAATAGAGGAAACTCTGTAGGGTTTGGCAGTGGAAAGGAGTTTATGGCTTCTGCTCAATTTGTCTGTAAACCTACAATTTTTTCTGAGACAGAGTCTCACTCTGTCACCCATGCTGGAGTGCAGTCATGCAATCTTGGCTCACTGCAACCTCTGCCTCCCAGGTTCAAGTGATTCTCATGCCTCAGCCTTCCTAGTGGTTGGGACTACAGGTGTGTGCCACCACACCTGACTAATTTTTGTACTTTTTGTAGAGACAGAGTTCCACCATGTTGGCCAGGCTGGTCTTGAACTCCTGTCCTCAAGTGATCCACCCACCTTGGTCTGCCAAAGTGTTGAGATTACAAGTATGAGCCACCACGCCCAGTCCCTACAATTACTTTTTTAAAATGGTCTATTAAAATAAAATCAGGACTCTGCCAACCAGAAATACAGGATAAACAGAGCTGCATAGGTGACTAACGATGTCTACAATGGGTGAGGGAAATAACTAGATTCTTTTTAAACATCTTGAATTTGTGATGTGAAGTATCATGTCGAATATGTCAGGTAGGCAGTCAGATGTGTGGATCTGACACTCAAAGGATAGGCCTGAGCAAGAGATATGAATTTTGAAGGCAAGGGGTCAAAAATTCATGGCAATTAGTAAGACCTCTGTATTAGTCCATTCTCATGCTGCTACGAAGAAATAACTGAGACTGGGTAATTTATAAATGAAAGAGGTTTAATTGACTCACAGTTTCTTATGACTGAGGAGGCCTCAGGAAACTTACAATCATGGCAGAAGGCACCTCTTCACAGGGCTGCAGGAGAGAGAATGAGTGCAAGCAGGGCAAATGCCAGACGCTTATAAAACCATCAGATTCAAACAAGACTCACTCATTATCATGAAAACAGCATGGGGGAAACTGCCCCCATGATCCAATTACCTTTACCTGGTGCCGCCCATGACACGTGGGGATTATTACAATTCAAGGTGAGATTTGGGTGGGGACACAGAGCCAAACCATATTAACCTTCTAGGGAGAGAGAGAAAAATAGAGGGTTCCAGGACCAGGTATGAGAAACTGTGGCAGGAGAATAGGGTCTGGAGGCAGGGAACCCAGGCTGATTCACACTGACTACCTAGAACTGAATCAAAAGGAAAACCCCACCTCTGCACACCCAAGTAACAAAAGAATCAAAGCTTACTCCCTTTGCAACTCCCCCCCACCACCTTTTTTCTGCCTTGCAGATGAAAAATGAAACTACCTCTGATTGGTCCCTTCCTGCAACCAATCAGACTGGTCATAGGCCAAGTCTTCATGTGTAACTTTGTAACTTCACTTCAGCCTCTGATTTGGTCACCTTCTGCAACCAATCAGACTGGTTGCAGGCCACTACTTCATTTACATAGGGTGTAAACCAAGTAACCAATGGGAAACTTCTAGAGGGTATTTAAACCCCAGAAAATTCTGTAACAGGCTCTTTTGAGGTGCTTGCTCAAGCCCACTCCCATTCTGTGGAATATACTTTATTTCAATAAATCTGTGCTTTTCTTATGTTGCTTTGTGCATTTTGTCCAATTCTTTGTTCAAAACACCAAGAACCTGGACACCTTCTACCAGTAACAGAACTACCACATTCAGAGGTTGAACTTGAAGGTGATGTCAATGAAGGAGAATGAGAAGGAGCAATGAGATTTTAGGAAAATGTGATGTCAAGAAAGCTAAGAGAGGAGAGTGTTTCAGGACACAGGGAGAGTCAAATCTTATGTTATTTCTGTTTAGTGTTTTAGTTGTATTAAACTCACCATAATTGGTTGTCGCTGGGGGTTTTTTGTTTTTGTTTTTGGGTTTTGTTTGTTTGCTTGTTTTTGTGGACAATACCTATATTGGTTTAACACCTTTTTTTGGCTTACTATCCTTTCTTGAATTCTACGCCCTCCATCTGGCTTATTTGTTTGTTTGTTTGTTTTTTGCTCAGGAATTAGATAAATAACTCATTTAGTGAGGGTGAACTTCTTGGTTTGTAAGTGTCAGAAAATATGTTTGTTCAGCTCTTAATCTTGAGTGATTGTTTTGGGTATAAAATTCTAGGTGGACATTTTCCCTCAGTATTTGATGATACGATTACATTGTCTTTCTACATCAATCAATGCTAATAAAAAATCTACTTTTATTTTGATTAGTGTCTTTATAGGTACTTTCTTTCTTTTCTATGGTAGTTTTTAAGAGTTTCTCTTTGTTTATGATAATCTGCAATTTCATTACGATGTATTTAGGTGAAGATTTTGGTTTTGCACTATTCAGAACTTAACGTACATTTTTCCATTTAAGATTTAAGTCTTGCAATTTGAGAAAATTTTCTAACATATCTCTTTAAATATTGTCTCTTCCAAATTTTTTTTTTCTCATTTGAATCTTAGTTAACTTAAATTGGAGCTTCTCATTTTATCTTCCATGTGTCAACCTGTCTTTCATACTTTCCGAGACAGATCCAGGTTTTTTGGGACCTGCAGTTTAGACAATCTGGGAGTCTTTAAACTTAGACTCCCAGAAAAAATCTGGGAAAGAACACAAAAGTACAAGTAGAAAATTAGATATGAAGTACATATTTCTTTAGAATAAGAAAAGTAAATCACATAAATTAGACATTGAAACAAAACAAACAAATTCTACAAACATAATAAACTCCAGAAAAATATTGTAATATGTATATTAACTACTAGAATACCTCCATAATTATTTATTGTTCTCCATCTTTGGGTGCATATTTTTCTGTGACAATAATTATGTAATATATTTTTCAATTGAGGGAATGAAAAATATTTAATCTCTCTTCTAGCTTGGTTATTATTGACAGCTGTTTTAGTGCCACAAGTCATCATTGGTCAAAAAATGTGCATGGACTCTTCAATGTTATCTAACATACAAAAAGTATGACAGAAGCCAAGTGGAATGAAAAAATTCTGCAGTCTTCATCAATTGCAGTTAAAAATCTCACTTTGCAAATTTTTTTAGCAACATATAACAATATAAACACACTGCTAAGGAGGAGCATAAGCTGAAGGGTCTATGCAATTGAGGGGCCTAGAGCTTAAGCACCATTACTTCATTATAAATTTGGTAAATCAGTCTCTGTGTATTTCCTCTTTCTTTCTTTCTTTCTTTCTTTCTTTCTTTCTTTCTTTCTTTCTTTCTTTCTTTCTGCTGTATTCTTGCTTCTTCAATTCTATTTTGCATTTCATTAATTCTCTTTTAAATGAAGTTAGTCTGCCATTTAGCCCATCTATTGACTTTTTCATTTCAATGACTTTTTTTTATCTCTGAAATCTGTTTTTCTTTTTCATGCCTTCCTATAATTTTCAAAAAATAATATCTATTATTCAGTTTTTTCTTCATAAGTATCTAAACATTTTAAAGATTCTGATATTTTAATTTACGCTAAGTTGCTCTATTATCTATAATTCCAGTCATTGGAATGCTTCCGATCGTTATAGAGGCAAACAATCACAGGGTGGTAGAGTGCCTTGGTGTTTTGTAATTTTTGATTGTATGCTAATTACGATGACAGTCTTTCATGTGCCCTGGCTTACGAAGGCATCTTCATGGAGCACTTTTCTGTTTATCTTTATGAATACAGCCCAGGTCTGATACTTTGTCATATATAGGGCCTGCAGTTTCAACACCATCTCTGCACTAGTATTAAAATCCCATCCCCTTGTTGAAAAACAGATGTAAGATAATTTGCTTATTCAGGAAATAGCAGATTTAGGAGGATAAATATTGTTATTTTTCTATGGATAGAGGTAGAAGTTGATACCACTCACTAACACAAACATACATAGAACTGGAACAATGGTCACTAGCAGCTCCCAGTATCACTTTCCAACAGCTTTATGACTGGAGAGGGAAATAAACTTCTATCTTCCAGTTTCAGTTTGCAAATTCCAGTGTACAATGCTCCTCTTCAACGTGGTGTTCAGAACCAAATGGCCCGATGTGAGCCAAACATCATTAAAAAAATAATAACTCTTATACCATTGAGATTGACATTCTAATTCTGTTTACATGATTGCAGAGTTTTCTTGCAGCTATTGGCTGATGTTGTTTTTAATCACCTGTTATTTCTCACACGTAGACACAAGTACTCAACATAGGAATCCTCCATTCTGTAATTGTATGATTAATTTTTTACATCTAAATTTAGGGATTATATGTATCCCTTTTACATTTAATCTTACAACTTTCCCCACATAATATCCAAGGTTTTTTTTAGAATATTTATTCTACCATCTGGGTGAACAGATGGATGGATGGATAAAACATCTAACATTACTCCACTCAGTAGAGCTGACTGTTTTACAGTCAGCAGTGCTGTTCTAAAACTATTTCAAGCTCTGGATCCTGCTTCTATTATTTCCCTATCATTGCCCCACTTTCTCACTTTTTTTTGGATATTGCAAGCAGTCACCACTAGCAGCCAAGGAAATTGCAACTGAAGAGAAAAGCTTATCATGAAGAAATAGTAATTTATGAAGTGGTACCCCAGTGGCCTGGATTATTAAAGGCTCCCAATGAGCCTAGCTCCCTTTGGAGGAGCAGTTTATGCAGCAGGAGAAGCTGATTCAACACATTTCTGATTCTGTACCACCTCCTGGTATTGGGTATGCTATCACCAACTCTGCTAAGTGATCAAGTTTCATGGCACATGTAATGATGGCACAGCGGGACTTCAGTAAACAACAAAAATTAAGAGGTAGCTAGGGAAAGCAAACAGTTATGGAAGAGAAGACTTAAGGATGGGGAGAAGTGGCTCCTAAGGCAGAAAATTATTCCTATTTCAGGCTTGAGTCTAGGGAAACATAAATACGGTAGTCTATTGTACAGCTGCCCAATCAGAATGGGTTTTGGCCACTATCAGCCTGGAAACGTTTGTAACAAGCAATTGTAAGAGTTATTTGGCTGATTATTAGTGCCTGAAGCTATTCTGTCATTCTATGCTAAATAATAATAGTAATAATCATAATAATAATTTCAAATTCTTTCATACAATGGTCTTTTAAAAACTCAGTACACTCTAATTCCTAGCAAAATATTATTTGCTAAGGGATATGGCATCATATTGCTAATCTCTCAAAAGCTCTTGAGGGATATCATATTATCCCATTGAATATTTCTGACTATAGTATTGGTTAAATGAATGATCTCCCTGTAGATGAGTCTAACAGACATGAAAGGCTTGATTCTTTTATTAAATGATTTTTTCCTCAAAACTATGAAGTCCTCTGTGTGTATATTTAAATCCTAGAATTTTTCCCCTTACATAACTCCCCTAAAGAAAAAGTCTATAAACCTATCAGAGTTCTCTTTTGGGGGGTCTTCACTCGTGTTAATGTCTCTGTCATGCCTCCAAAAGCTCCCTTTCACATTCCAAACTTTCCTTTCATTGTATCTTCATTTTATATTGACTTATTCATAGAAGGAAAATCTGTTTCTTGGTTTTCTGGTGGTGCTTAACCCATATTTTCTTTCAGTAAAGTGAATACTTACAACGAGACATTATGATAGATTTTAAAATGCTGACAACATCACAAATATCATAAAATCCAGAAAATAACAAAACAATTAACTGCTTGGCAATCACCATATTCCTTTTGTTGTTGTTGCTACCTACATTTTGTTTTTTGTTTTTTGTTTTTTTTTTTGGTTTGTTTTTTGTTTTTTTTTTTGGTTTGTTTTTTGTTTTTTTTTGTTTGTTTTGTAAAATACATGTAGCAGAAAATGTAACATACTTTAAAATGCTAAAGATTAGCATTTGTGATTCACTATATGCTGATTGTTCTGAAAAGCTCCTTCATGGGTCCTATTTCATGTTTGAAAGATGCTAGCCAAAATCCCTCTTAAGCAAAGAGGAAATTGCTTCTTCTGCCTTGATTCTAGATTGTCTTCTTCATCCTCTTCAGGAATAGAGAAAGCAAGGAGGCTGGGCAAGTCAGTGAATCCCAGTTCCCAGGTAGCTGTCAGCTGCAGCCCTGACAAAGCCTCTGCAATGTCTTTCCTAGGGTGCTTAGCTGAGCAGTGCCTGCGCTGTGCGGCCCTCCCCTGGTTAGCAAATGTCTGCATGTGCCGATTTCTTGTCAGGGTAATGATTGTCCAGGGTGGTGATTTCTTGTACAGGGTCGCTGTTGTGTTTTGTGAATATGTGAGTATGTTGGAGTGGGGTGTTGGAGGAAAGATCTTTAGCTCAGCAAACAACAAATCAGCAACTCTACCAAAGTCTCAGTCTCTGCCTCAAGATAGCGAAGAAGTATACATTCTGGTTTGATTGTAATTGACTAGAATTAGATTTAAAAAGACAGATTTCAGTTCTTCTGTGTTAAGACTAAGTGCCTTTTCATTTATGTTGTTTGTTAAGTAATATACACAGAAAATAAACACAGACGAAAACTATGCTGACCTAAATAACTATTTGCCTTGTCTTCTGCAGATGTAATTTGAAAGCCTGGATAAAGAAAATAAAGTTCCTTAGGGTTTCATGTGATTACAAAGGAAACACTCCAGAAAACTAAAATGGCAAATATATTTAAGGTAATTCTCAGTGAATAGACTTGGGTTGCCACAATCCATTTTATTATTGCTTTTCTAAATTGCTTTCTTGCTGTTCTCTACCAGAGCCTCAGATCAATCTCTAGGAACTGTTGTGAGAACTTGTCCAACGTAATGACACCCGGCACAGAGCTGTAATTGTTTTATGTGCAGGGCATGTTATGCTGTGCACTAGGTCTTTTGCTTCATTAAGAGACTTTGAGTCTTATAGTAGGCTTTAAGCACAAAAGAGGGCACCATACAGCAAATGTTTTAGTTTCAGTAGAATTTCACCGGAAAGCAAGGAGCACATGGTCATGGGCATTTGGGAAATGAGAGGTGGTGGGGAGGCATCTAGAGCACAGTGTGAGTTATTGATTTATTGCCTCTCAGCTACAAATCCTCCTTTCCTTCCATGGAGCTGAATTCTGTAAATACCTTCCCATCACCAGCTGGCCCAATGTTCAGCTCTGTCAGTGGACGAGCACTGGAGGAAAGAGTGTTTTCTCTTGCTCTGCTGTGCTCACCTTGTTGGGCGCCTGCAGAGGGTCCAGTTGTTTCAACAGTGCCTAGGGGCCAGCAGCAAGTGCTCTCACCTGTGGCAGCTTCCCCAGCATACCCTTGGGTTATGAAGCGCCTCACTGTGACCAGTTTTCCAACATTCTCCTTTTGGGCAGCTTCCTAGGGGAAGGTCCACTCCAGTTCTCTGCACTCTTCCCTGAGGAAGCCTCATAATAGAGTGTTAGTGAGCATGGTTTCTCCCCTAGAGCAGTTTCCCCAGCTCCCCACAGTCTGTAGAGTTCTGAGGCACAGTACCTTCACGAGGACAGCTTCCCTCGAACTCCAGGGGGAAGATTTCCAGCAATTCCTACCAGAGCGGTGCCACAGTGAACTGCTCCATGCCCCTCCACAGTCGGCATCTCAGCCCCTGGAGGAGCGGCCTTTTTCTTGGGTGCTCTATCCCAGCCCCAGGGCGTGGCTCTCCCTATGTCTACTGTTCTTTACTTATTTGCATTCTCCATGCCTCTAGTAGCCAATTCCTCATTACTGAAATCCCCTCTGAGTTATTTATGTTAAACTTTCCCTATTTTCATGTGGTTTCTGTCTCCTGTTGAACTGACTGATAGAACCCCTCAGTGATGAAGAAGAGAGAAGGGTTCTCAGTGCTTCACAGAAAGAAATACTGCTTTTCCCCTGAGCATTTCTGTGCCATGTACCCATCTTCTTCCTAACAACACCCTCCCTGCTCTCTATGCTTGGTCATCAATGGCTTACCCCCATTGAATATTCTTCCCATAAAGGTCTCCTACTTCCCTCACTCCCAGTTTCCCCAAATCTGTGCCTGTCTTAGACAAAATCTTGGGGGGATGAGTAAGAAAAATCACTTTAATTTCTCCATGAAATGTACCGAAGTAAAACCTGCACCTTGACCTTTAAGAAAATTCCCAACTTTTATATTCTGTAACAGATTCTTGAATAAGAGACTCTGACTTGATCAATATTGCAAACTGCCAAGTTTGTGAAAGTACCTGAAAATCATGCTGAGAAACAGCAGAAATTTGTTCATAATATGAAGGTCAGTTGAGAATTTCTGAATTGCACTGGACAGGATCAGAGCCACTATGGCCTGGTTTGACACTATAATCTGTCTCAACCATGGCACACAGAAAATCGGTGTTCATGACATAATTTTCCAGTACATGACCAGGGTAGTGACAAATTTACTTCCCATGATGATTATAAATAAAAGAAATGCACTGTAAGTGAAAGCTAGAGATGCTGAAATATACACTACACTTATTTCATTGATCTGATTCCTCTACTGGCCTTTATCCTCTGGCCCAAATAGGCATGTGCTCCAATTATTTCTCTAGGTGTAGGTAACTTTAATCTCACCTTATAAAAAGAATGATTCATTTGAAAAATTAGCATCTGAGCATAAAACATGAAACAAACAATGGACTTTTGTCCAATAACAGAAATACATGACCAGATTCCATTTCACAAGCATGCTGCAAAGGGTACAGAGCTATTCATTTTATATTTGAAATCCATTCATTTAAGGATACGACATAAAACCCAGTTCCTGAAACCTGCACGAATATTGTACTGAGGCTCAGCTTAGGTAGTGCTTGGCCTTGCAAGTTTCATTTTGATATACATTATGGTCTGTTCACCTCTTCAATTAGCCTCAGAGGTGAAAGACATAGAGGATTTTTCTCTTGAAGTGCTATGAATCTCAGAGGGTATAGTAGCAGAAGGGTTTTAGGGGGTGGAAAAGGGTGAGAGCTAGATGGGGCCCGTACGGGCGATGTGCAGAGTGTCGTGTGGATTAGAGTGATAAAGATGAGGATGGCGTTGGGGTCTGGGGCCTCTGGAGGTAATCAGCATATATAGAGATGAATGACACCATGATTATTAATCCTGGTCAACCCTAGTCAGATGGCAAAAACAAGACTTTGGGTGCTGAGGAGTAGAGAAGTCAAAATACAGAAAATGCTAGAAAAAAACCTTAAAGAAGATAAATGTGGAGAGTGGGATGAGTGGTGCACAGGACTGCTATTTTTTTTAAGCCATTAATTTTTCAAAAAGTAAAATCTTCTGAAAGGCATCATTTTGATAAATAATTCTAAAAACTAATTTTGAGCCACAGATAAAGATCCAATGAAGCCTCTCAAACCCTGCCAATATCTCTGAAAGCCTAAGGTCCTGTAACTATGAGTTACAGTGCTTGTTACATTCCAAATGCTTATCTAAAACCCAGACCTCCCTCTCAGTCTCCTAACCCACATGTCCAAATGCCTTTTCAAAATATCGACTTGTATGTCTAATAGGAACCTCAAATTTTATATGTCCAGAACCCAAATCCTATTATCTCCCTATTATCACCAAAACTAAAACTAAAACAAACTCCTGCATAGAAGTTATACATAACCAAATTGCTCAGATCATTTCACTGCATAATTCCCTCCAACTCCTTTACCCACTCTCGCTTTGTTTGTTGTCTTATGTTTTTATGCTTTTTAAAATTTTTTGACAAAATACATGTAACATAAAATTTATGATTAACATTTTTAAGTGTATAATTCAGTAGTATTAAGTACATTCACATTGTTGTGCAACCATAACCATTATCCATCTCCAGAACTCTTTTCATTTTGCAAACCTGAAATTCTGTACCCCTTAAACAAGAAATACCCTCAGCCCCTGGCAACCACCATCTAGTTTCTGTCTCTATGAATTTAACTACTCTAGGTATCTCATATAAGTGGAACCATACAGAAGGCATCCTTTTGTGACTGGCTCATTTCACTTAACATATTGTCCTCAAGGTTCATCCATGTATCAGAATTTCCTTCCTTTTTAAGGCTAAATAATATTCCATTGTATGTATACACCACATTTTGTTTATCCATTCATCTGTCAATGGACACTTGTAATGCCTCCATTTTTGGCTATTTGAATAATACTTCTCTAAACACAAGTGTACAAATAGTTTGAGACTCTTCTTTTAATTCTTTTGGACATATACCCAGAAGTGAAATGGTTGGATCAAATTGTTTGCTGTATTCTTTAGCAAAACTATAACCCTGGTCAAATTTTCTCTCTCTCTCTCTCTCTCTCTTCCCCCGCCCCGCCCCCCCACCGCACCGTCTCTCACTCTCTCTCTCTCTCTCTGTGCCTAATTTAACCCTGCATTCCTGCAGCTGTTCCTGGCAGCAGAAGAAACAAAAACATTAAATTCTCTCAATTCACAACTAAAAACTAGTATGACCAACCATCCTGGTTTGCCCAGGACTATTTCATTTTTAGCACTGAAAGTCTAAATCTGAGAAAACCCATGAATTCCAAGCAAACTGGGACAGTGTGTCACCCTACCAGAAACCTGAAACAGGCCTTTGATCGTACCTTGCAATCACATTGTACTTTCCTAGGCCTTTTATTCTCCTACTCCCCTGAATGACTACTTCACACCTTCTGCTCACTCCTTAAGCCTCCAACACATCCTCGTCTCCTCACTCTCAACAGATTATCTTAATTCCTACTCCAGTAATTAAACATAAGCATCCAGAAATTAACTTGCCAGATTCCTACCACCATCTACCCACTTGCCATGGTCTACACCCACAATCTTTGACTTCCTTCCTAGTACCTAACTGTCAACTATCCATTTACCTAGAGAGGAACTCTCGGTGTTCCTCTCTAAAGCCACTTCCTTGTTTTGTGAACTACATCCCATTCCTTCTCATCTACTGAAGAAACTCTCTCTAGCAATCATCCCCTCATTTTAAACATCAATTTCCTCCTTTACTTGATCATTTCCAAAACCAATAAAATATTTGGTTATTACTCCTGTGTTTTTTTTAAAAAAAAGAAAGAAAAACAACCTTCCTTCAGCCCCACTTCCCCTGTCTGTTAGACCATGTCTCTAATCTTCTTTACAAGCAAAACTCTCTGAAAGTGTTTTCACATATTTTCTCCAATTCTTCCCCTCTCAGTCTCTCTTAAACCCTCTTGAACCTAGCTTTTCATTCCCTACCACGGTATTAAATATGCTCTTGTCACAATCACCAATGATCTTTATGTTGCTAAATTCAATGATCGATTAGCAGCCCTCCTCTTACTTGTTAATAACATTTGATAAGTTAGATGAGTTACATCTGATAGGTTGATATACTTGGTCAGACCTTGTTATCTAATACATTGCTGGGCCTTCCTCCTGTCTCCTTATTTCCTTTTCTTCTCTTTCTTTACTTCTGAAAATTTGAAGTGCTCTGTATCCGTTTTTGGCCCTTATCTCTTTTAGATTCATACTTGTTTAAGAAAAAGTTTTTAATTTTAAAAAATTGGAAAAAAAACTGTAGATATTTATGGTGTACATGTTTGAAAACATACATATATATGTAGTGGAATGGCTAAATCAAGCTAATTAACATATGTATTATCTCACATATTTGTGAAGATAAAATCTTTCTTACCAATTTTCAAGCATAAAATACATTGCTATTTTTGTACAATAGATTTCTTGAACTTGTTCCTCTTGTTGAACCTAAATTTTGTAAACTTTGATGAACATCTCCCCAATCCCTTCCCTGCCAACCCCTGGTAACCACCATTTGATCTTCTGCTACTATGAGTTAAATATTTTAACTTTTTGAATTTCTACATATATGTGAGATCATGTTGTATTTGTCATTTCATTCTTGACTTATTTCACTTAAAATAATGTTCTTTAGTTTCATCCATGTTGTCACAAATGGCAGGATTTTCTGTTTGTAAGACTGTATAGTATTCCATTGTGTATATATCCAACATTTTCTTTATCCACTCATCCACTGATGGACACTTAGGGTGATTCCATATCTTTATCTTAGCTATTGTGAATAGTGCTACAATGAACATGTGCGTGCAGGTGTCTCTTCAACATACTGATTTCATTTCCTTTGGATATATGCCCAGTAATGGGATTGCTGGATCACATGGTAGTTCTGTTTTTAATTTTTTGAGAAACCTCAACACCTTTTTCCATAATGACTGTGTGATTCCCACCAACAGTGTGCAAGGGTTCCCTCTCCTCCACATCCTCATCCACACTTGTTATCTTTTGTCTTTTTCATAAGAGTTATTCTAACAGCTATAAGGTGATAACTCATTGTGGTTTTAATTTGTATCTCTCTGATGATTAGTCATGTTGAAGATTTCTTCTGTATCTGCTGGCCATTTGTACATCTTCTTTTGAGAGATGTCTATTGATGGGGTTCAGGACACGCTACCTCAAAATATGGCACGTTGGCATTTTGAAACCACCCTCACAAGGCTGATGAGAATTATAAGCCAAGATTTCAGCAGAATTATAGTTAGGCATTAACCAGGGTACATTAGTGCACCTAGACCCACTTTCTTACAGTTGTTAACTAAGAATCGACATAGAGCATGCTGATCCGTCTCCTACATTGCTCCTGTAGATAAGATTTTTGATATTAAAATTATAAAACCTTTTGTACTCGAGAACTACTTAAGGTATTTTTCGTTTTATTTTATTTTTTATTGAGACAGAGTCTCGCTCTGCTGTCCAAACTGGAGTGCAGTGGCACGATCTCGGCTCACTGCAACCTCTGCCTCCTGGGTTCAAGCCATTCTCTTGTATCAGGCTTCCGAGTAGCTGGGATTACAGATGTGCACCACCCACGACCGGCTAATTTTTGTATTTTTTAGTACAGATGGGGTTTCGCCATGTTAGCCAGGTTGTTCTTGAACTCCTGACCTCAAGTGATTCTGCCTCGACCTCCCAGAGTGCTGGGATTATAGGTGTGAGCCACTGCACTCAGCCAAGAATTGCTTAAGGCATTTTTAAATCCTTAATTCCAGCAGAATGGCTGATGCTAACCAGTCTGAAGACTCCCCTTCCAAAGGAACCGACTCAGCACAAGAATGCAGTTTCTACATCACCCTGTCCAATGACTTCACATCTCACTTCTTGACCAACTGTCTATCCCCACACTTCAGCCCATTCCCCATCCAGACTCCTTAAAACCCCTACCCTCATACCTCTTGGGAAGGCAGATTTGAGGTTTCTTCTTGTTCAGCTGCCCTACAATTATCAAACTTTTTTCTGTTGCAACTCCTGGTGTCGCGGTATATTTACTCACTGTGCATTAAGCAATGAACCTATTACAGTTACATTTTGAGAAAACAGCAGAAGCAGGAAGGTCTCTCTGTCTGTCTCCCACCCTCCTGCACTGAATAAGGCCTTCACTCCAGAGGCACCTGTCCTATACACAGAGAAAAGGAATGTTCTTATCTCTGAAGATGTACTGAAACAGAGAAGAATCTGAACAAATAGGCCTTGGTAAGTTTCCCCCAGTTTTTTATCATTAGATCATACCCCTTTTATCCAATTATACTTCTCTGTAACTATCTGCTTTTTCATCAAATTTAGCATAAAAATACATATTCTCTGTTTCTTTGGGAGTTTATTTCCAAAGGCTCCCAAGTTACATAAAACTTATTTTAAATAAAGTTGTCATTTTTAAATTAATCTGTCTTTTGTGATAGGAGCCAAAATCATGTATCTCATGATGAGTAAGGAAAATATATTTCTTTTCCTTTACTATTCAGGGTTTTTGCCCATTTTTAAGTTGCGTCATTTATTTTCTTGCTATTGTGTTTTCTGGGTTCTTTATATATTTAGTATATTAATCCTGTTTCAGATATATGGTTTGCAAATATTTTCTCCCATTCCATAGGTTGTCTTTTCATTCTGTTGATTGTTTCCTTTGCTGTGCAGAAGAACTTTTAATTTGATCTGATCCCATTTGCCTATTTTTGCTTTTATTACCTAACCTTTTGTTAGGCATTATTTGATCCATACTCATTCTTTTGGTGATCACACCCAGCTTCCTGCCTTTAAAGATGCTGACTGCCCTCAAATTTACATCTCCAACCCAAACTTCTCTCCTGAACTTCAGACTCACACACTTTAGTTGCCTAACTAGCATCTCCACTTGGAAGTTAAATAGACATCTCAAATATATCCCAAAACTGAAATTTACGATCTTTATTATTTCATTCCCAGCTTTTTCTCCCTAAAGGCTTCCCTATCATAAATGATGGTAAATGTATATTTTCAGTTTCTCAAGCCAAAATATTTGGAACCATCCTTTAGTCTTATATATTTCTTTCACAGTTTATATCCAAATTATCAGAAAATGCTATTTGGTCTACCTTCAAAATACACCATGTTGCAGTTGGTGTTTTGCTGGTGTTTCTGCTGTTCACTAAGGGGTGGCTGTGACATTTTCCTGGCAGTTTTTCTTCTTCAGCTTGGGTAATTTCAGAATAACAGAAAAATAGAGCAAGCTAATGAATAAAAGGGTAGAGCATGGGTGTGATACTCTAATTGCTTCTAAGAATTTCCTTTTTTTTCCAGGAAGTTATGCTTAAAAACACATACATGCAGCTGAAGAAAGATGAAAAGTAAAGTAAGACTATAGCTCTTGTACAATGGTTTAATATGTTCTGTACAGGGTCTATCACATTCAGTGCCTAATGACTGCTCACTGACACAAATAATACCATATTACATTTTTATAGTGGCTTTCTATGTGCCCAGTGTTGTTCTATGCATCTCATTCAACACATTTACTCTTTACAACAATCCTACCAGACACTGAAGTCCTTGGGGGCAGAGAGTGCTTTGCATCCCCAAACACTAGCAAAGGGCCTGGCGCTCAGTGATTGTCCAAAAAATGTTTGTTGAAGGGGTTGACTCACTGACATAGGCTTATTATCCTTGTTTTACAGCTGATAAAATAAGACTCAGAGAGACAGAATGACTTGCTCAATATCACCAAGTTAATAACTGGGAGTCAGCCATCTTCTAATTCCCTAGTGAGTGTTCTCCACAATAATCACAAGCTATAATTACTTCAGAATGAGTTATGGCATCTCTGTAAAGTGGGATTTAACACATTAGAGTGATAATCTAACACAGTTTGATTGTTAAAGTTCAAGTTTTAGTGCAGATCTGCACCACAAAAGCAAAGCTAAATGTTGGGGCAATATTTTCCAGAGATCTTAGTGATTTGCTTTTGCAACAAAGAGTCCGCACAATGAGAGAATGCTATGGGGCATCCAGAAAGATGGTCATCTCACCTCTATTTGAATACTGCTCCAGGACAGCCCACTCAATATTGGAATTCTTTATTGTTAGAAAGATATTCCTTATTGGCCGGGCGCGGTGGCTCAAGCCTGTAATCCCAGCACTTTGGGAGGCTGAGGCGGGCAGATCACGAGGTCAGGAGATAGAGACCATCCTGGCTAACACGGTGAAACCCCATCTCTACTAAAAAATACAAAAAAACTAGAAGGGCAAGGTGGCGGGCTCCTGTAGTCCCAGCTACTCGGGAGGCTGGGCAGGAGAATGGCGTGAACCAGGGAGATGGAGCTTGCAGTGAGCTGAGATCCGGCCACTGCACTCCAGCCTGGGCGACAGAGCGAGACTCCGTCTCAAAAAAAAAAAAAAAAAAAAAAAAGACATTTCTTATTTAATATAACAAATATCTACAGAATTTCTACTGTCACTGAACCAAAGCTAGGTCTACTCACTCAGTGCAATACAGTGCACTAAAGCCAAACATTCACAGAAAGATTTTACAGCAAGAGAAAGGAGGGTGTTTACTTGCAGGACACCAAAAAGGGAGAATCAGGAAGCTCATGCTTAAGACTCAACCTCCCTGGTAATTTACAAGCAAGGGTTTTTAAAGGTAGGAGTACATTTCAGGAAGGTAGAAGTTAAAGGCAAAATCATGAATCAATACACGGAGGTTATACGTTGATTTGGCCTAAAAAGGCGGGATATCTTGAAGTGGAGGCTGACAGGTCATAGGGAGATTCAAAGATTCTCTGAATCGCCATTGGTTAAAGAAGAGAAACTTGGGGTCAGCAGAAATGAATGTTAGGGTCTGGCCTATGGGAATGACTTTCTCCAGGCCTCTCAGGGAGAAATTCAGAACATAGAATCGCCATCGGAGTTCAGTCCTCAATTCCCCCTCATCTGAGGTCTATGTGCCAGCAAATGGCATTTTCTATTTGGCGGGGTCTAGGTTTCTGAAAAACAACTCAAGGACATATGTTAAGATGTTATCTTTAGTTTCTATAGAAAAACAAACATCTTGTGACTCTAACTTCCTTGGCTATTTTCTTAAGTTATTATTACTTGCTTTCTTATCAGGTTGCCTATTTCCTTCTCAAGGCTAGGCAGGTGCTGAAACTTTCCTTGAAGGAATTCAAGATTGCCCTGTATTTCCGTGCTTGGTGGTTGAGGGAACAGCAGGCCCCCAAGAGTGGTGGCTGCTCTAACTACTGTCAGTCATTTGGAGTTTTCTACTCCATATGTTTAATCTTTATCTGCCTCCCTACCCCACTCCACCTACCTTTTTAAATCTCTGAAGACTACTGTCATACCTACTCTAAGTAGCCCCATTCCTTCCTTCTGGGTTATTTTCAACCATGTTTCATGTGACATCATGTCCATATTTCTCATCATCCTGGTCCTCATGCTCTGAATAAAAATTAGATTATCACGAGTCCTCTTAAAATGTACTTAGCAGAACTTAATATAATCTCTCAGGATAATTTGAAAATGCAGAATTTAGAGAGTAGGTCTTCTCTTGCTTGACTCTCCCTAACTTTAGTTGACAGAATTTAAAATAATTGCCTTTTTTTTCCCCCAAATGTATTGCTTCATGTAGAGTATACTAAAAGTGTGTTCAACTAAAGAACAATTTTTTCAATTCACAGAAACCTTTGCCCAGAGAGCTGCATCAAGCCTGTGCACTCACAATTTTTTAAAGATTCTAATAAACAACTTCATAATTTTCTTAAAGTTCATCTTCCTTGTTTCTGTATAGCTTTTGACATTGAAGGCTAAACACACCAAGTTTGCAGGCCAATTTTACCTAAGCAGTAATTCGACAGTAATATGAGAGTTCACTTCCCCTCTGCAGGTTGAAATGAGACTTCAGTTTCTGCCTGCAGATCTTCACGCCTTCATGATGTTTAGGGCCTTGGTCCTGAACCACCACTCTCATCCATCTTGCACTATCTGTCCCGCTCTGTCAGCTTCCAACACCATGATTTTCTGCCCTCCCACAGTGCCACTGATCTTCTTGTGTCTAACACAATATCTTTTCTTTCTGCTTTCTTCCTCGACCACAGGTAAAGTTCTGGGCTTGGGCTATTCTACCCTTAGCAGCTCTCGGTAAACTACGCATTACTCAGCCCATCCTTGAAACCTCATGTCCCACAGGGTTTGCCGTAGTCCCCTAAGTAGGACCCACTGGACACAAAGCAGAAGCACTTTCCCCACAAGCCCTCCTGAAATCAGCATTTGCATTACTGGGTTTGACCTTAGTTTTCTGATTGCTAGCCACTTCTGTATAAGGGGTTGGCCTGATTTCCTTTATGTTTAGCTATTGGCCAGGATCATGTTCTAACTGGGTAGAACACTTGGCATCTCATCAACTTCATTCTATCACCTTCTATATGAAAATTTCAGTGGCTCTGTTCTACCCACCAGATTGGACTACCATAGATATTGATAGCTCCTCAATCAAACTGAGGTTCACAGTATCCTTTTGGACAGGTATCTGGACTTCAGGTCTCCCTTTTCTAAGAGTGGCCTTACAGCTGGATCAAGTCCCCTAAGTCCTGGCTTCATCCCAAGTTCTAGTCTCCATTTCTCCTAATCTGCGTGTGTACATCTATGATTTCAGCAAGCCTCAGTCCAAAACCAAGCCTGTTAAAAGTCCTATAATAATATTTCACTTGACCTTGTCTCTCATAAATCATTGTCTACACTTTGTTGATTTGATAAGTTTATTCTTTTCTTCACTCAACCTGTGAACAACATCAACAAAAAAAAAATGTTGTTCGGTCTTTTCCAGTGCAAGAAGAAAGAGAAAAAAAATGTTGACATGAGCTATGTCAGCCTGCGTGAGGCTTCTCTCTAGCTTTTAAAACAATCACCAATCAAAACTGTTTGGGTAAGGTTGCTTAAACATACTATAATTGAATTCACATTTTACAATTTTATAGTGGAAACAAGAAAAATGTAGTCAAATATTTACCTAATTTAATGCTATTTCTAGGACAGTCTCTTAATCCACTAATCCTACTTTATAAAGAGAAGAAAATGAGATTTATTTGGCATATGTTCTTCCTAGTGAACCTATTTTAGTCCCTCATACACATGCTTACAGATTTATAGTTATTGCAAATACAAACAGGTGGAAACAGCCTGCAGTTAGTGAAACAGTGGCAAGAGATGACTCCTACAGGTAACAGCTTCCCTTGACAGAGAATCACAGCACCTTTTTTGACCTTTCTGAAATATGTTCCTTAAGTAGTTTAATAAATAAACAATGAGGGTAATGTAGAATTTTTAAACGGAGTTTTACATCTTCTCTCAGAATGAAAAGAAAGATGAACTTTGGCATTTGTCAGAACTGGTTTCAACCTACAACTAGACAGCTACATGACCTGAATGTCTTTAATTATGAATTTCAATGTGTGTTAATGAGAGCATAATATCTTACAATTTGATTGCCAGGATTAAACTAAAACGTAAAGCAACTAATATGTAAGAATTTAATAAAGGTAAAATCCCTTTCTCTTCATCCTCTTCTAAATGTTAATCTAAAGTTTCTTATACAATTAATTTTCCTCTTTAAGATTTAGTTTCCTATTCTATCTAACAGAACAAAACTTTTATAAAACATATGGTCACCATTATCTTATATCTTCCAACTTACCCTAAGTGAATACTAGTTTCCAATTATCTTCAGCCATATGGAAACCTGCGAAAAATTAGTCAAATAGGTATATGCTCCCCAGTTACTAAAAGGGTAATGAAGTGCTCATATTAATGCTTTTGAGAATATCCTATTTTATTTAGATTGGGTATATGTGATTATATTAAATAAACAGTATTCTTTTAAAACATGTAGACCTTGCACATAACTCTCCATATTTGGGGGTGGAAGGTGGGCTTTCTGAATGTTCTGATCTCCACCAGCCCACTTCTCCGAGACTACTGTCTTTAATGGGTTATTCCTGTCACACTTTACTAAACTTCCCGACATCGCCATTTTTTTCACATGGAAGTATCTAGTTAAATCTGCTACTCCTGCTGCCATTTAGGGGATATTGTTTCATCTTCACCTATATGTGTGCCTTATTTTAAAAAACATTGTTTTCATTTTCCAACTACCGTCTGCAGTCATCCTCTGATGCCTTCCACATAGTGGGGACTCAGCAATCAGGACCAGCTTATTCTCTCCTGAACCTTTTGCTCCCCAAAATCCTTCCCCCCTATTTTTTCAGTGCTCTCAGGTGGTCCCGCACTTGATGCTTAGATTCTAAAGCCAAAGTCTCATCCATGGCAACAAATAACCAAGATAGAAACCTACTCCGACACCAACCTGATTATAGCAATAATGGTATCTCCCACCTTTGTAATATTCTCTCTTCATCTCAGCAATGCTCATAAAATCTACCCAAGACTTATTAAGATATTTCTTTTTTTCTCAATGAGTAATTTTAGCAAACATAAGAAAGAAAAGTGCCAGGAATGTAAACAAGAAAGGTCGGGATAATCAGGGCCATAAGCAAGCTCCATCCCATGTCAGCCAGCCAGGGCACCCAAATTGTCTTCTTCAATGGCCATGGCATGACTTTCCAGGTTCAACCAATCTCAAGGCAGCTTTGGAACAATCAAGAAACAGTTATGCCCTAGGTTCCAACTAATCTGTGGGAGGCAAGCACACAAGAAATAAGAAAGAAATTGACAAAGAGTATACTATTTACAGTTTTCTTTATGTTACATTTTATACAACCTTACAGAGCTTTGTAATGGCTAGAATGTCTAACAGGCCCAGAAAATGTTCTCTACCTCCTTCCTTACCTTGAGCTGACATTTTTTAAAAAGAAGTAATGAATTGAAAGGCTCTTGAGTACCTTAAAGGAGCAGGGAAAGAACTGGGAGCCCTGTGTTTGAGTCAAATTCAAAATTTGCTTAATGACCTTGGGTAAATTGCTTTGCCTCTTTGAGTCTGTTTCCTCATCTAAAAATGAGAATGACATTATCTTCTTCCTAAGACCATTGTGAGGGATAAATGAGAGTATATTTGAAAGGATTTCAGAAAATATAAAGTGCCAAACATATGGTAAGTGCTATCATCCAATTCCAGCAAAATAACAGAGTAGAACCTCCCATCAGATGAGGGGGAAGCTACAAAATGTGCAATTTGGATCAGCGCACGCATTTCATTCCCCAAACCACAAAATTATCATCCCTGCTTCAAGTCACCATACTGGTCTCTCACATCTTATAGCATGTATATTTTCAAAGACAATGTGTAGAGATTTCCAGGGCTCTGGAAAATGGAATTGTTGCCCCTGGGAGTACAAGAAGAGAAACACAAAAATTGATCTTAAAATAAGCTCATTATGTGGCATTTTGTTAGTGTTGACTAGAGAAATAAGAACAAAAGATTTGATGTAAATGTGATTTAATCTCTCAAGGAGATTAATGTCTTCTTATATGTATACATAATTTTCTAAGGTAAATTATATTTTTCCAACTTATTTTGCAATCATTTCTAACATATTTCCCAATCGCCCCTCACCTCCTCCACTCTAATCCTACGGGAAAGCCTTCGCCCATCCCTGTCTGTTCGTTTGCCTTATCAATTTGCCTTATCAGTTTGCCATCTATTTGCTGTCAACCCCCAAATACATATCTCCAGCGCCGACCCCTCTCTTGACAGACAGACTTTGATATCTGACTGCCACTCAATGCCTCTACTTAAATGTCGAACACGTCTCAAATTGAACTCCTGATCTGCGCTCTCTCTCTGTACCCTGGTTTTCTCCATCTTAGTTAATGGGTACTCCATTTTCTAGTTGGTTTGCGCTCTCTCTCTGTACCCTGGTTTTCTCCATCTTAGTTAATGGGTACTCCATTTTCTAGTTGGTTAGACCAAATACTTCAGAGTCACATTTCCACATTCATTCTATCAGGAAATCTTTTTCGTCCTACTCTTCAAAACAAATACCAATCTAACCACTTCTCACAGATGCTACAGCTACCATTTTCGTCATAGCCACCAACATCTTTTGCCTAGGATACACGATAGCCTTTTGAAACTTACATCAGTATATGCCATGGCTCTGCTCAAAACCCTCCAGTGGTAACCCATTGTACTCCAGGGAGAGCCTGACAAGAGTTGACTCTACTGTTACCTCTATGACCTCATTATCCTATTTTTCTACCCCAGCTCACCCTGCCTCAGCCACACTGGCCTTTTTACTGTTCTGTGAATATCCAGGCACATTCTCTTCTTATGACCTCTGTGCTAGTTTTTTTATCTGCCTGGTGAATGCCCTAAGAGATCCATATAGCTAACTCCTTCACATTGCCCACTATCTCAAGGAGGCCTGCACTGACCATCCTATTTAAAATTTCAATTCCCCTCCCTAGCACTACAGATCCATTTTATCTTATTATTTTTTTATCTTCTCTAAATGCATAGCACTAATAACTCCAATATGATCTTTATTGGGTTTTTTTTTCTGTCTCTCTGTATTAGAAAATAAAACCGGCCGGGCGCAGTGGCTCAAGCCTGTAATCCCAGCACTTTGGGAGGCCGAGACGGGTGGATCACGAGGTCAGGAGATCGAGACCATCCTGGCTAACACGGTGAAACCCCGTCTCTACTAAAAAAATACAAAATCTAGCCGGGCGAGGTGGCGGGCGCCTGTAGTCCCAGCTACTCGGGAGGCTGAGGCAGGAGAATGGCGTGAACCCGGGAGGCGGAGCTTGCAGTGAGCTGAGATCTGGCCACTGCACTCCAGCCTGGGCGACAGAGCGAGACTCTGTCTCAAAAAAAAAAAAAAAAAGAAAAAGAAAATAAAACCACAAGGGCAATGTCTCAGGTAGAGTACCTGGCACTCAAAAGATATTTGTTAAATAAATGACTTCAGTCTGTCGGTTTTCTAGAATCTTGAAAGTTGGGTCATGGGATGTATTTGTTTCCTATTGCTATTCTAACAAGTGACAATAAATTTTGTGTCATAAAACAAGAAAAATGTATCCTCCTACAATTCTGAAGATTGGAAGTCTAAAATAAGGTTTTCAGCAGGACGTCTTCCTTCTGGGCACTTCAGGTCTCTGTTTCTTTGCCTTTTTCAGTCCTAGAGATTCCCTGTACTCTTGGATCATAGTCCCTTCTTATCACCCCACCTTCTTGTTTCTGTTGTCACATTTCCTACTACTCTTACTCTGATCTCCTGCCTCCCTCTTAAAGTATCTTAAAGAAGCAATGAAAGGTTGAGGTAATTAGGGCCATTAGTAGAGCCATTAGACTTGTGATTACAGCAGGCCCACACAGATCATCCAGGATAACTTTCCCACCTCAAGATCCTTAATTTATTCACACCTGCAAAATTCCTTTTGCCGTATAAAATAACATTCACAAGTCCCGGGACTTAGGACTTGAACATCTTTGGGGTGGAAGGACAATATTCAACCTACCAGGTTGAATATGAGAAACAGCTAGAACTACAACAGCTGAACAGATGCGAATGAAACTACTACAAAACTATATTTGCCAGTGGAGCAGGCACAACAAGGAATAGCCAAATTGGGGTTCAAGCTTTATTTGAATAACTTGGGAGACAGATAATATAATTTATATTTAGGCACCTACTGAAGATAGAAAGAAAACTAGTAGATTTGGGTTAGAGAAGTTTTGATCAAAGAGCTAAGAGACAAGAGTAAGAACTTGGTCCAGGGTGAAACACGGCATTTCTCCTAAGCCACATAAAGGATTTTGGACTTGGTTCTAAGGGAAATTGGAAACTACTGACAGGGCTTACATAGGAAAATGGCCTAATAAGACGTACATTTTGAAACATAGCACTCTTGCAATAATGTGGGAAAAGAGTGAAGAGTAAGAGGATATGTGAAAAGACCACTTGGGAGAATGATGAAGTAGTCAAGGTGACAGTGGCTTGCTATTGTATTGAGTCTTAGTTTCCTCTCTGTCAAACAAAGATCATATTATCAACCTCACCTGGCTTTTGCAATGATTCAATAAGAATACACATAAATCACCATGTTGGGCACATAAACTGTGCTGGCTACTGGCATTGTAACTCTATGTTATCTATTCCTAATACAAAATTACAGAGCTACTGCTTAAAAGGAAATAAGGTATTGATTATATCTAAAACAAGGTATTTAAAAACCAATAAACCATTGACCTAAGCACAACAGGATAAGGAGCTGCCCTCTGCACTGTCTGATTAGGTTGAGAAGATAGGTCTTTCCACACCTCTTGCTAATAGAAGTAAGAGATGACAGTGAGCTCAGAGGGAACTTTGGGCCCTGGATGTTAATAACTGGGAAATAGGGAGAAACAAAATCATCACAGTGACATTTTGTTGCTAAAGATGCAACATTATGAAAATGAAAAATGTTGAGGGTTTCAGAAGTGCTTTTCCTTGTGTCTCCAAGCAATGAGGTCGAATAGTACTGGGTATAGGAATAGACTTGGGCATGGCAAGTAGGCTCAAGTTGTGGCTCTATCATTCACTAGTCTTACCATTGGGAAAGTAATGTAAACTCGCTGAGCTTCAGTTACCACTTCTGAAATCAAGATAACACCAGAAATATATCACATATGACTTTTCATCAGAATTTGATGAGAAAATGCTTGCAAAGTGCTAACACAGTGCATGACACAAAGTACTCAAATAGTTATTATTACATTATTTATGCTGTAGCCTTTTTCTTTTCTTATATGTTGATCAGTCCAGTATCTTCAAGGAATTGTGAAATAGCATCCTGAAAGTTAAGGGAGGCAGAAAAGAGACCAAAAAGGAAGCAGCAGAGAGAATGCTAGGCTCAATATCAAGTCATCTTAACCAGGGACAACACTCGCCTATGACTCAAGCAAGGATGGGAAATTGTGTTGCAGTCGAAGCGTGTCAGCAAAGAGCAGACTAAGAGCAAGCAAGGGAAGATGTAGGCTGGAGCCAAGGGGAAGATGGAATGACAGTATCACAAGAAGAGGTCATCTCCTTGAGTGTCCGACTCACTGTTGCCAGGAATCCGACAGCCCACAGGAGGAGGAGGACAAACGAGAACACTGGGCGTACCCTTGAACTGCAGCTGCCTTCTCTGAAAACACAGGCATGTTAACTCTCCTTAGATGAAAAGGGGAAAGAAGCTCTTTGTTTGCAGTCTATTCCAGAGGGCAATCAGTGTCTCCTATTGGAGTGTGAAAAAGAACCACTTAAAACAAGACTGCTGTTGTCAACAAATAAAATCAGGAAGACAAATCTCATTAGATACTATCAAGACTAACAGAGACTAGTACTTCTGAGCTTTCCAATAGATTTGGACTGCCAAGGTTTATAAGTTGCATATGGCTAGGAAAATAAAATAGATAATCTAATTTTCCAAAAGCCAAGGGAGTGTGAGTCAAAGATAAGAAAAGAAGGCTTATATAACTAAGTCTCCTCAGGAGGAGAATGGGAGAGTTGCCTAATCCACATTCTTCCCTTTTGATGTCCCATGAACTCAGGCTGAGAAGAACACATTTAATGCTATGGGAAGGAAGAACTGGGATTTTTGTCTCAGCAAAGTACATAGAACAGGCACTTGGAATAGCTGTCATAAGATGAATTTAGAAATTTTCAGAATTATAAAGTGTAAGATGTCTTCAGCAAACTAGATATGACTGGTTACAGGTTATGCCCACACAGAAAAATATTTCAAAGGCTCCCCATTGCCTAATGATTACAAGATCCTCCCCCTGGGGAGGAAAAACCTTCCCTTTCTCTGTTCAGTCCCCATGGTGAGATCAGGAAACCCTGAGTGTCCCAAGTATGCCCTATCACCTGTGTGTGAAGACTAATCAGAGGATGCCCAGTCCAAATTCTAAATTCCCAAGATGAAAGGACTGTCCATCTCAAGGCAAGCATCCACTCTTGGTCCAGTTACACATAGTGAGCCCCACACCACAAACATGGCTCCCAGAACATGTGCAATGGGGGAAGGAAACTGTAGATTTGTTAGAGATCCTAAAGTGTGTCCAGATTACTTTTCCTTCTCTTTATCTCCTGATTGCTACACTCAATCACATTAGACCTGTTGGAAAAAGAAATTACACAGGACTTCAAGGCCAAGATTTGGAAAATAGTCAGTATATGCGCTCAGGCTCATAAATCTTAAATTATATTGTACCTTTCTAAGCTTAAAGGGCATGGGTCTCAGTAAAAGTAACAAAATCACATCAAGGTGGGGATGTTCAGAGTACAGTTTCTCTGGTACGTGCTGGTTCCTTACCAGGGAACGTGTGTAGATGCCAGTGTACATGTCATGGAAGCCTGGCACTGGGATATTTCGAGTCTCTTTTAAATCCAGCTATGTCACTTTGAAATGATAGTGTTACTACCTTAAAAAGATCATCAGTGCCATAGGGTTGAATTCATCTCAGTTGATTTTCCCCTAAGTCTCATGCCTGTAGCTACAGAATGGCACCTAGTTCTCATAGATGAGTGATCATTCATCTGCAGAGCCACAGGGCCCAGGAGGTACTGAACATGACAGGCTTGGCCATGGCCTGTCACACAGGCCCCACTCAGTGTCCCCTCAGAAAGAAGCCTCTTCCTTGTCCTTCCAAGCAGTGCAATATCTCCCTCTTTCCCATCACTAGAATACGGTGGTTTTGTCTCCTGGATTAGGTTGTAAACATTATGGCACTGCTTAAGTGTCAGTTTGAATCCTGGCTCAGCCACTTGACCATGTGACCTGGGAGAGAGAGTTGCCAACTGGGAAAAAGGAGATAAAAATATCACCCTCTTAGGTGTGTTGTGAAAATTAAAAGGCAATGTATATAAAGCACATAACATATTGCCTGGTACAAAGGAACTGCCCAATAAAGGCGAATAACATCATTATCATTTTTTGAGAGAAGAGTCAGTATCATACTGCTATTTGCATGCAATGCCTGTACCTAAGTACAAAAACAATAAATTAAATAGAAAAATGGCCACTCCAGGTCAATGCCTCCAGCCACCTGACACAGAGACTTGCCAAATGCCTAACATGAAGACACAGCATTGGCAGGTTGCTAGACTTGCCTGTCTTCTTTGAATTCCTCTTTGGTTGCTAGACTTGCCTGAGTTCTTCGAATCTCTTTAGAATCCTACCTATCTGTGGATGCTAGACTCGCCTGTCTTCTTCGAATCCCTTTAGAATCCTATCTATCACATGTGGGTAAGTTCTAGGAGTGTATTAGCCACAAATATCCATTGAGCACCTATTATGTGCTAATTACTGGCTTTTAACATTGGAGACATCTGATGAGAAAAAAAAAAAAAAAAGACCCTGTTCTCAAGGTGCCAACCATCTCATTCCTGAATGCATTATCTACTTTAACTCTTAATGTTCACCTCGTATTCACCAATCCAAAAGTTTTCACAATTTCATGGTTTGCAATGATTTCAGATTTTCCAGCTGAAGCAGCAGCATCTTTTCTGGTTGACAGCATCCCTCAGGACACTGCTGTCAGCCCTACTCTTGCTCTGGTTCTATTGCAACAGCATCCGGGTCACTGCTGTCATCGTAACTAACATTCACAAATGATGGGCACAATTTACAAAGTATTTGTGTAGATTGTCTCATTTATTGCATCCAGATGGGATATGTATGGGTTGCTTTACCACAGCTCTATACAGCACAGTCTCTGCTGGGTTTTAGCATCTTTTTAAATAAGCCTAGATGCTCAGTTTTCTTTTTGTCCACAGCAGGTCACTGAGTCTTTGTCTTTATGTAACAATTTATATGTTATTCACCAAGCTTCTCTTCTAGGTTCAGACTCAGGGTAACACATTTTGTGTTTGAAATTTTGTGTTTCTCTCAAATCCATGGCTTTGTACTTACCATCCTTTGAAGGTCATCCGCTACCTTTGCGCCCATTCAGAGCTTTGATCATTCTTATAGTCCGAAGTCAGATCCCAAAGCATCAAAGCATCTTCATTCTGAAATGATCTTATGCTGCCCTGGGAAGGAAAGTTTCTTATTTTTATTAATTTTTATCCACTAAATATGTATCTCAGTCACAGCATTTAAAATCTTAGTCATTATATTTCTCTACCTAGATAATTCATTTTCCTTATTTTCTTCTGTAGGTAGTTTCCTAACTACATGACTCTGACAGAGCCACAGAAGTTGCATGTGTACTAGGACATATTTTGGTGTAAAAGTTTGAGAAATAATTTTAAAATCTCAAACACATGTATCAGTTTCTCTCTACCTAAATGTTTCTTCACTCTCACTCAGGATGATGCAATACTGCTCTGTGGTGAATTACCATGGCCGTTCTTGTGGGTCAGTGCTCATGCCACATTAGTGATTGACATTTGACTATCGCTCATGTGTCCATAAGTTTATGTGTATATATTTTGACATAAATAGACCAGTTTTAAATATCATTTAACTTCTTAGCAAAAAAAAAAAAAAAAAAAAAAAAAAACCTGATACAAAATCTCAAGTTAAAAATGGCTAAAAGAAAATTCTATTCTATTCGCCTAGTAATTCCTATGTATAAATCAACATATTCAAGGAGAGGATGAGGAGCAACATTATTTGTAACTATACCAACTTTGCAAGGACAAATAGTTCATAATTTCTAAGGAAGCCTTCTGTAGTAATCATCTCAGGCTACAATAACAGAATGCCAAATGGATGATTTAAACAGCAGAAATTGATCCTCGCAGTTGTGGAGACTAGGAAGCCCAAGATAAAGGTGCTGGACAATTCAGTTCCTGGTGAGGACTCTTTCCCTGGCTTGCAGACAGCTGCCTTACTTTACATTTCCACCTTGATGCATATACATTAAAAAAGAAGGGAGATCTCTCTTTCTTCCTGTTAAAGCCACTAATTCATGATGAAATCTTGCCATATTTAAAAGAAAAGCCACTAGTCGTAAGAGACCCACCCTTATAACCTCACCTAACCCTAATTATCTCCCAAAGCCCTCATCTCCAAATTAACAAATGAATATTGGGGAAATAAAAACAGTTCATAATACCTTCTTTATTGAATAATAATCTCTCAGCTCAGAACAACTCTGGAACACCAAGGCAAAAAAAAAAGAAAGAAAAAAAAAAGGCAGCATTATGTTAAAATAAAAACATTTAAGGTCAAATTGGAAGAAATATTCATCATTGTAATAATAATGCTGCTGAGTTTGGTTGCTGTATACATTATTTACTGTGGGCCAGGTGCTCTTCTATAGCATTTATATTCTCTATTATATATACTCATTCAATGTGCAAATATGATAAATCTAAGGATCCTAAATATACAGTTTATGCATTTGTTATAGAGTATATATAACCAGTACTGTAACAGAGAAACAAATAATATAAAAAGATATCTCTCCTGGTTTTATGAATTCACTAACAAACATATGAAACATTATTAGCCTCATTAGTTATCCATGAAATGCAAATTAAAACAGCAAAATGTCATTTCTTCACCCATGAAATTAATGAATATTAAAGAAAATGATGGCGCGAAGACATTGAGATTATCACTCAACTGCTATTGATGGAAGTATAAATTAGTATGACTTTCCTAAAAAGCAATTTGACAATATATGCAACAAGAGCTTTACAGATTTTTCTCTTCATCAAGCCAGTAATCATTTTCTGGCATACTTCTCAGAAATTAAAAAAATGAATGATTATAACAGCTGGGTAACAGGTCCTTATATAAGTCAGATTGTTTCAAAAAATACAAAGACGGACCTAATAACTTTGAGACAGAGATCTATTTTTTTTGGCATATAATGAACTTTTTAAAAATTCAAAAAACTGCATATCTCTGAGTATCACTAAAATAATTGCAATTAACATTTGATTGTGAAAAGTTGTTCTGTGTCTACACATATATAATTGAAAAAGAGGACTAAATCAATGCTGAATTTATTAGGAAAAATATCTATCCATTGATAACTAAATTTTTTAAAAGCTGAAATCCTTTCTCAGAAACTAAGTTTCAGTAAAACTTAAATGTTTTATTAATTTTATCAAAGTATGTGATATATTTTTGTTTCATCAACAATAATTTCAACATATATACTTATTTTGCTGTAGAGAAACACAATTGCTTTGTATCATTGAATGTATTACTTTAGGATAAACTTCTAAGGAAGAAAGTCCAATAAAAACAGGAGTTCAAGGGAAAAAATGTAGAAATTCTTGCTATTAATGATGAGCTTCCATGCATTTTTTAAAACAGACAACAGGGTATCAAATCACTATGGTTCTGATATTATTCTTTTTTTTTTTTTTTTTTTTTTTTTTTTGAGACGGAGTCTCGCTCTGCCGCCCAGGCTGGAGTGCAGTGGCCGGATCTCAGCTCACTGCAAGCTCCGCCTCCCGGGTTCACGCCATTCTCCTGCCTCAGCCTCCCGAGTAGTTGGGACTACAGGCGCCCGCCACCGCGCCCGGCTAGTTTTTTGTATTTTTTTAGTAGAGACGGGGTTTCACCGTGTTAGCCAGGATGGTCTCGATCTCCTGACCTCGTGATCCACCCATCTCGGCCTCCCAAAGTGCTGGGATTACAGGCTTGAGCCACCGCGCCCGGCCTTCTGATATTATTCTTGAAATAATTTAAAGTATTAGAATGTCCTTTGCAATTATTTAAACTTAGGATGAAAAATGTTAGGTTTTAATGAAAAAATATTCATGGTAATACATCCTTGTAATAATCATTTTAGGGAGTATGTAAGTGGAAAATTTTGAAGAACGTCATTATAGTGTACTCAGTGTATTGTTTACCATCCAATAATTAGGCTTTGGAATCAAAGCCTTCTGTAACACTTGTCCTAAGTCTTGTTTTACAAGGCATCATATTTTTCAATGCATCTAGTATATGTTCCTTGGGTTTTGCTATATAAATTATAGTAGGCAGAACAAAACTCTTATTATATGTGGCAATGCAGAAAAGGAATGAGAATCAGGACAGCAGCTCCCAACCAAGGATCCCTTCAAAAACGCTGCTAATATGGAACAAGCTTTAGTGTCTCAGAGTTATCAGTCCTTCTTTAACACCAGCTCCCAAACACGTTTAATTTAAAATCATTTGATTTAAATGTGGAAAAGTTTCTTAAAGGTAAAAATCATAAAAAAGAAAACTTAAATTAATGGTATCCCTTAAAGACAGGCAAAATTCTTGGAGAAGGAGGCTTTTTCACCTTTAGCCCAATTTTCTTCAAAAGTTACTCTGAGTGATCTTTTAGATACTTTAGCACAGTCAATTTTCTTCAAAAGTTAACCATTGTGAGTAATATTTTAGATAAGAGGAACCAAGAAGTTCTTGTATTAACTAAAAATAGAAATACAGATAATTCAGATATTAGAAATTAGATGTGAAAACGATTTTATGATCAAGTTTCCCTCTGCAAAATATCCAAGTGGGGAAAAAAAGCCTTGATAAACCTTATTCCTCTGCCTTTTCCCCCAACAATCCCAACTAAATTCATAGTTCCCAATTCCTATTTACATGTTGGTGTTTGGCAATAGGCATCTGTTCCCATCACTCCAAAATATTCTAGACCTGCTCTCTAGGTCAGCCTTGAACTTGTAGACTTCAGCTCCAGTGGTTTCTACTTAACTTTCATCTGGTTCACTTCTCTCAATTATTTGACATAGTTGAGCATTTCCTTTCTGTTAAACCTGTTATCAACCCTGACATCTGTGATTTTTACTCTTCTGACATTACTACTATGGTTTGAACTGTTCCTTCTAAGGTATTTCTCCCTTTATGCATCCCGTAAGCGGAGAAAGGCATTCCTCAAAGTTGTTCTTAGCCCTCTCTTGGCCCTTCGCTCTCAAGGGACCATTTGTTTTGCTTCTATGGCTTTAAATATCACCTCCCTGCAAAGTATTTTCTAAATACATATTTTCAAAGAAATCTTACCTAAAAGATGTCTCAGTTGTAACTGTTCAGTCTCTTCAACACTGTAAGCTCAACATATCCTCACCTTCTCTCGTTTCACACCCATAGTACTTCCCCCTCTCTTGCCCCAATCACTTCATTTCAAACCAGTACTTCTCCCTGTTCTGGGAGTCAGTGAAAAGCACCATCATCTTCTCCTAAAGGTCTTTAAACCCCGCTCCCTCACTTCTCTTCATCCAATGGAATCATCAAGTCCTTTTGACCTCACTCTGCAACATCTGTCTGCCCCATTCTCACTTTTCACTGCCACAATCCTAATTCTGAGCCTCATCATTTCTGACCTGATCTAGTCTTCAATATTCTAACTGGGCCTCCAGCTTAAGTACCACTATGCTCCGTTAACAATTACCCAACTAACAGTGTCCTTTCTTTATCCTCCCATTACATTTTACCCATACAATTAGTTGTACCCATATCTGCTTCCCTCAAATCAAAGCCCATTTGCTAGGGATACATTCCCCGTCAATCCTAGTCACAAATCTAAATCCAATCTCCTTGTGGAAATGAACATACAATTGATTTTTACATCATCACAACCTAATTTATGGTATAGCACATAGGAAGCACCAAAATGCTAAGAAAAACAAATGGATAGCCATTTTTCTTTCAGAAATGTTAGAGTATTCCTTATCAAAATAATATTGTCTAACAAACTCGGTATACTTTGATGTATTATCTAGTTATGCCTAACAGTTTCTTAAGAATAAAGAATCTTCATTCCTTCTCCCTTCTCTTTTTTTTTTTTTTTTTTTTACAAAGTTTCACTCTTGTCACCCAGACTGGAGTGCAATGGCACAATCTTGGCTCACTGCAACTTCCATCTCCCAGGTTCAAGCAATTCTCCTGCCTCAGCCACCCAAGTAGCTGGGATTACAGGTGTGCACCACTACACCCGGCTAATTTTTGTATTTTTAGTAGAGAGGGGTTTTGCCATGTTGGCCAGGTTGGTCTTGAACTCCTGACCTCAGCTGATCCATCCACCTCAGCCTTCCAAAGTGCTGAAATTACAGGTGTGAGCCACCACGACTGGCTCCTTCCCTCCTCTTAACATCATAATTAGCTTGAGGATGAATGAAGCATGTCCTAGAACATGTTTCAGGATTCTTCGACAAATGGAGATGCACAATCTCTTACTTAATTCTTCATGTTCTCAGTAAAACTCCTTGTTTTTGCCAAATACTTGACAAAAAAGTAACAAATATAAGAAGTAATGTTTACTTGCCAACAAAATTTTAGTCTCCCTGATTCTAAGTATGGATCTCCAAAATAATGCCTTAAAGACATAAACAAGATAGGGCACACAGCTCCCCACCGTCTCTTGCCTAAGATATTACATTCCTTAAAAAATAAATGAACTTGGTCCTTGTCTGTTCTTACACATAAAATCATGCCTGCCAAAATCAACAATTATGCCCTCACAAATTGTAACCAAATATACTTAGGCCCAAATTTTAATATAATTTTACACATACTGGATCTTCACTCCCTATATAAAAACTATACGCTGCATTAAAACAGTCTAACAAAACATCTCTCTAGACAATTTTTCCAAAATATAATCCTCAATAAGACTGTAAATAAATTTTAATTCTTTAAACATCTAGTATTTCTTTAGTCAACAGTACAAACTGCGTGATACAAGCAACCAAAGCTAAGATGCCCCAAGATTTTCCCCATTGAAATGAGAGTCATGAAGGCACAAGTAATGATTAAATCACTCCCTTTTTGTGATTGTAACAAAGCTACAGTCAGGTGAAAGAAAAATTTAACTGATCGACTGCTCAGAATTTGGCCACTGTCTGTGACTCTCCTTATGAACTTCCCTCCAGGGGAAATTCCTTGTTCACTTTGGCCCTTGCTGGAGGGGAAGGTGACTTGAAGCAGAGATTACATGAAAGCTGTTATTTTGTAAAGGTTACAGGAGATGCAACAAGAGGCAGCGCTGAGCTACCCAGGTGCAGCGAGAGGAGAACATCAAAAGAGGAGTAAAGACAGCACGAAGTAGAGCTGCATTCTCTGAAGCTTATCTGAGCTCCTTTAGTTGAGAAATCAAGACTTGCAATCTCAAGATAAAAAGCTGGCTTGTGACAAAGCCAGTGTTTCTTGACCAAGTTGGAAGTACCATAGAAGCAGTTTTTCTTGCAACCAATCTATTTCTTATATACGGTATGCAGCTACATGTGAAAATAACTCATGAAACTCTTCAAAGAAACCTTAAGGACTTGAAGAAATGCTTATATGGAAGGAGGGGGTTCTAGTGTTTCATTTGGAATCCTTTCTACCAGAGCCAACCGACTGCATACATGACTTTAGGGCACAAGTGAAAAAGAGAAGCTGGATGCCAAGTCCGGATTCCAAGATGTGAAGCCAATGGAAATGGGAGGGAAATTATTATTGCCATTTAATATGTATTAAATATAACATTTGAGAGATCACAGACCCAGAAACACCAGGGCAAGGAATTGGAACTTCTGCCAGCATGAGCAGCTAACGCCAACTGAAAGAGCCCAGGATTGTCCCAGAAGTGAACAATGTATCAAGACAGAAAATGAACTGGATAAGAGTTTTTCTTCCTAGACCTTCTGGTCTGAAATGCGGGGAGAGAACTCTGTCTTTATGCCAATCTGTTTAACTTAAATGAAACAAACAATATTTAAAGTTGAGCTGAGCTCACGGAAGTAGAAAAAAGGTGTTCTCACAAAATTATTTCTATGCCCTATGGTGCCACCGATAATCTAAGGAAGAGTTACTCGCACTGATTTCCAGGTGAGATAGTATGGCATTGGAATCAATGACTCCAAATGAGATAAAGAGGGACATTCCATAAATATCCAATAAATGACTCCTAACTTGGGGAAAGGAATGTTCATGGGGGATGCTATCAGAATTACTCTTCGGGGGAAGGCTGGTTATTCTAAATATAGGTGCTGCCCACCATTCCACCATTCTCTCATTTGTTTATTGGGATCTATTACTGACTAGGTCTGTTACATCTTTTCTCTGTATTGATGGGAAAAATAGAATATGGCAGAATTACATATAAATATAAATATATATATATATTTACACACACACATTTTTTTTTTTTTTGAGATCGAGTCTCACTCTGTCACTAGGCTAGAGTACAGTGGTGCCAACTCAGCTCACTGCAACCTCCAACTCTCTGGTTCAAGCAATTCTCCTGCCTCAGCCTCCCAAGTAGCTGGGATTACAGGCACACGCCACCACACCCAGATACTTTTTGTATTTTTAGTAGAAACGGGGTTTCATCATGTTGGCTAGGATGGTCTTGATCTCCTGACCTCGTGATCTGCCCGCCTCGGCCTCCCAAAGTGCTGGGATTACAGGCGTGAGCCACCGTGCCAGGCCCAGAATATTTTAAAATTATTAAGGTACAGCTCTGATAATATTGAACAAAATAATAAATAATAAAAATACATTTATTAAATACTATCAGGCTAGTACGCTGCTGAGTCCTTTGTATGGATTATTTAATTCTAGTAAGCTGCTAAGAAGTAAATATTCCTATTATTATCTTTATACAAAGTATGAAATGAGGCACAGGCAAGTAACTTGTCCAAGATCACATTTGTTAACCCAGGTTGTCTGGCTCCAGTATCCATATCATAACTTCTCAAAATATTACTTAAATTTGAAAAAAAAAATACTTAAAATTTAAAAAACTCTTTTTCCTAGCATCAAAGGCCCTATGTGAAGCACTTCCAACTCTTTCTTCTGCTAGTGCCTTATTTGCTCTCTTGTGTAGCAGAAGAGCTCCTTATACATGCTGTCCATACTCACAGTCCCCAATTCTCATTCTCTTAACCCCGCTACAAGCATCCTTATCACTTTACCAAAACTACTCAGCAAGGTCTACTAAGACCTCCATATAAATAAAGCCAGTGGTTAACTTCTGCCCTTTAGCTCATTTGAACTATAAGTAGCATCTGATACTACAATCACTCCCACTGCAGTTGGCTTCTGGGACACCACTGTCTCTTGGTTATCTATAAGGTTACTTATTTTCAACCTCTTTGCTAGTTCCTTTTTTTCTAACCGCTAATGCTGGGTAGCTCCAGGGCCGAGTTCTTGGTAATTTTATTATACCCAGACTCACTCCCTTGGTGATCTCATGCAAGGTCATGGTTTAAAAGTCCATATGCATGCAGATGAATCCAGCCTAGACTTCTCTCCTTAATGCCTGCTCATGTAACTGCTTTCAAAATATTGCCACTTGGATATCTAACAGGCACTTCAAATTCCATACATCCATGACTGAACTCCTGAATCCCTGCTAATGGTACCTGATTTACCTCCACTTCCCTATTTGTCTTGTTGGAAAATCCATCCTTGCAATGGCTCAAGTCAAAAATCTTGTGGTTATCCTTAAAATCCTCTTGTATCAGAAAAAATACTATAGACTCTACCTTCAAAAATATATCTAGAATCTGATTACTTATCACTCCACAATTACTGCCCTCACCAACAGTACCCTGCTTCACTCTCAGAAATGTCCTGATTTGAACAATAATCGCCCTAACACAAAGCCCTCCATGATCTCATTCCCCATCATAGTGTTACTTCTCTGCCCTGCCCTGTTACTATCACCAGCCCTGAGTCCACCCCAGCCACACCTTTGGTAACAGGCACATTTCTGCTTTGGACCTTTGTTCTAGTAGTTTTCTTTGCATAGAATGTTCTTCCAGATATCTACATGGCAAATTCCTTGAAGACTTGTTTCCAGTATTTTCTTAGTTTTTAATTATTCAATGAGACTTCTTGTTGAATGCTGCAATGACCCTATCTCTCCACAACTTGTCCTATTTGTTCTGCTCATCTTTTTTGTCTCTATTGTACATACCACCTTTCAATACACTATAGAATTTTATTTGCTCATTAATATTTCATTATCAGTCTCCCTCCACTAGAATGTAAGCTCTATGAAATAAGGGCTTTTTGTTACTTTGTTCACTGGTGCATCTCAAGGGTAGAACATGTCTGGCATATATGTAGGTGACCAGTAAATATTTGTTGAATGAACACATATACACTATCACAGTGACTGGCAAAATGGCCAAATAGGAACAGCTCCGGTCTGCAGCTCCCAGCAAGATCAACGCAGAAGGCAGGTAATTTCTGCATTTCCAACTGAGGCACCCTACTCATCTCATTGGTACTGCTTAGATAGTGGGTACAGCCCATGGAGGGCGAGCCGAAGCAGGGTGAGGCGTTGCATCACCCAGGAAGCGCAAGAGGTCAGGGAACTCCCTCCCCTAGCCAAGGGAAACCATGAGGGACTATGCCGTGAGGAACAGTGCATTTCGGCCCAGAAACTACGCTTTTCCCAGGGTCTTCACAACCCACAGAGCAGGAGATTCCCTCAGGTGCCTACACCACCAGGGCCCTGGGTTTCAAGTACAAAACTGGGCGGCCGTTTGGGCAGATACTGAGCTAGCTGCAGTGGTTTTGTTTCCTAACCCACTTATGCCTGGAATGCCAGCGAGCCAGAACAATTCACTCACCTGGAAAGCGGGCTGAAGCTAGGGAGCCAAGTGGTCTAGCTCAGCAGATTCCACCTCCACAGAGCCCAGCAAGCTAAGATCCACTGGCTTGAACTTCTTGCTGCCAGAATAGCAGTCTGAAGTCAACCTGGGATACTCAAGCTTGGTGGGAGGAGGGGCGTCTACCATTACTGAGGCTTGAGTAGGCTGTTTGCCCCTTCAGTGTATACAAAGCTGCTGGGAAGTTCTAATTGGGTGAAGCCCACTACAGCTCGGCAAAGCCACTGTAGCCAGACTGCCTCTCTAGATTCCTCCTCTCTGGGCAGGGTATCTCTGACAGAAAGGCAGTAGCCCCAGTCAGGAGTTTATAGATAAAACTCCCATTCCCATGGGACAAAGCACCCGGGGGAAGGGGCAGCTGTGGGCACAGCTTCAGCAGACTTAAACATTCCTGCCTGCCAGCTCTGAAGAGAGCAGTGGATCTCCCAGCACAGCACTCGAGCTCTGCTAAGGGACAGATTGCCTCCTCACGTGGGTCCCTGACCCCTGTGCCTCCTGACTGGGAGACACCTCATACAAGACAGCTCCAGCTGGCATCTGGCGGGTGCCCCTCTGGGATGAAGCTTCCAGAGGAAGGAGCAGGCAGCAATCTCTGGTGTTCTGTAGCCTCTGCTGGTGATACCCAGGCAAACAGGGTCTGGAGTGGACCTCCAGAAAACAGCAGCAGATCTGCAGCAGAGGGGCCTGTTAGAAGGCAAACTAACAAACAGAAAGGAATAGCATCAACATCAACATCAACAAAAAAGGCGTTCACACAAAAACCCCATCCGAAGGCCACCAACATCAAAGACCAAAGGTAGATAAATCCACGAAGATGAGGAAAAAAAACAGCACAAAAATGCTGAAAATTCCAAAAACAGAACACCTCTTCTCCTCTGAAGGATCACAACTCCTCACCAACAAGGGAACAAAACTGGATGGAGAATGAGTTCGATGAATGGACAGAAGTAGGTTTCAGAAGGTGGGTAATCGCAAACTCCTCCAAGCTAAAGGGGCATGTTTTAACCCCATGCAAGGAAGAAAGAACCTTGAAAAAAGGTTAGAGGAATTGCTAACCAGAATAACCAATTTAGAGAAGAACATAAGTGACCTGATGGAACTGAAAAACACAGCACAGGAACTTCATGAATTATACACAAGTATCAATAGCAGAATCAATCAAGTGGAAGAAAGGACATCAGAGACTGAAGATCAACTTAATTAAATAAAGAGTGAAGACAAGATTAGAGAAGAATGAATGAAAAGGAACAAACAAAGCCTCCAAGAAATATGGGACTATGTGAAAAGACCAAAAAGACCAAACCTATGTTTGACTGGTGCACCTGAGAGGGATGGGGAGAATGGAACCAAGTTGGAAAACACTCTTCAGGATATTATCCAGCAGAACTTCCCCAGCCTAGCAAGACAGGCCAACATTCAAATTCAGGAAATACAGAGACCACCACAAAGATACTCTTCAAGAAGAGCAACCCAAAACACATAACTGTCAGACTCACCAGAGTTGAAATGAAGGAAAAAATGTTAAAGGCAGCCAGAGAGAAAAGTCAGGTTACCCACAAAGGGAAGCCCATCACACTAACAGCAGATCTCCCTGCAGAAACCCTACAAGTCAGAAGAGAGTGGGGCCAATATTCAACATTATTAAAGAAAAGAATTTTCAACCTAGAATTTCATATACAGCCAAACTAAGCTTCATAAGTGAAGGAGAAAAAAAAATCCTTTACAGACAAGCAAATGCTGAGAGATTTTGTCACCACCAGGCCTGCCTTACAAGAGCTCCTGAAGGAAGCACTAAATATGAAAAGGAAAAACCAGTACCAGCCACTGCAAAAACATACCAAATTTTAATGACCACTGACACTATGAAGAAACTGCATCAATGAATGGGCAGAATAATCAGCTAGCATCATAATGACATGATCAAATTCACACATAATAATATTAACCTTAAATGTAAATGGGCTAAATTTCCCAATTAAAAGACACAGACTGGCAAACTGGATAGAGTAAAGACCCATCAGTGTGCTGTATTCAGGAGACTCATCTCACATGCAGAGACACACAAAGGCTCAAAATAAAGGGATAGAGGAATATTTGCCAAGCAAATGGAAAGAAAAAAAAAAAAAAAAAAAGCCGGGGTTGCAATCCTAGTCTCTGATAAAACAGACTTTAAACCAACAAAGATTAAAAAAAGGCAAAGAAGGGCACTACATAATGGTAAAGGGATCAATGCAACAAGAAGAGTTAACTATCCTAAATATATATGCACCCAACACAGAAGCATCCAGATTCATAAAGCAAGTTCTTAGATACCTACAAATAGACTTAGACTCCTACACAATAATAGTGGGAGATTTTAACATCCCGTTGTCAATATCAGACAGATCAACGAGATAGAAAATTAATAAGGATATTCAGGACTTTAACTCAGCTCTGGACCAAGTGGACCTACCAGACATCTACTGAACTCTCCACCCCAAATAAACAGAATATACATTCTTCTCAGTACCACATAGCATTTATTCTAAAATTGACCACATAATTGGAAGTAAGACCCTTCTCAGGAAATGCAAAATAACTGAAATCATAACCAACAGTCTCTCAGACTACAGTGCAATCAAATTAGAACTCAGGATTAAGAAACTCACTCAAAACCACACAACTACATGGAAACTGAACAATCTGCTCCTGAATGACTACTGGGCAAATAAAAAAATTAAGGCAGAAATAAATAAGTTATTTGAAACCAATGAGAACAAAGACACAACATACCAGAATCTCTGGGACACAGCTAAAGCAGTGTTTAGAGGGAAATTTATAGCACTAAATGCATTGACACCCTAACATCACAATTAAAAGAACTACAGAAGCAAGAGCTAACAAATTCAAAAGCTAGCAGAAGACAAGAAATAACTAAGATCAGAGCAGAACTGAAGGAGATAATGAAAAACCCTTCAAAAATCAATGAATCCAGGAGCTGGTGTTCTGAAAAGATTAACAAAATTGATAGACCACTAGCCAGACTACTAAAGAAGAAAAGAGAGAAGAATCAAATAGACACGATAAAAAATGATGAAGGGGATATCATAACTGATCCCACAGAAATACAAACTACCATCAGAGAATACTAGAAATAACTCTATGCAAATAAACTAGAAAAACTAGAAGAAATGGGTAAATTCCTGGACACATAAACCCTCCCAAGACTAAACCAGGAAGAAGTTGAATCCCTGAATAGACCAATAACAAGTTCTGAAATTGAAACAGTAATTAATAGCCTACCAACCAAAAAAAGCTCAGTATCAGACGGATTCACAGCCGAAGTCTACCAGAGGTACAAAGAGGAGCTGGTACCATTCCTTCTGAAACTACTCCAAACAACAGAAAAAGAGGGACTCCTCCCTAACTCATTTTATGAGGCTAGCATCATCCTAATACCAAAACCTGGCAGAGACACAACAAAAAAAAAGAAAATTTCAGGCCAATATCCCTGACGAACATTGATGCGAAAGTCCTCAATAAAATACTGGCAAAGGGAATCCAGCAGCACATCAAAAAGCTTATCCACCACGATCAAGTTGGGTTCATCCCTGGGATGCAAGGCTGCTTCAATATACTTAAATCAATAAACGTAATCCATCACATAAACAGAACCAATGACAAAATCAACATGATTATCTCAACAGATGCAGAAAAGGCCTTTGATAAAATTCCACACACCTTCCTGCTAAAAACTCTCAATAAACTAGGTATTGATGGAACATATCTCAAAATAATGAGTCATTTATGACAAACCCACAGCCAATATCATACTGAATTGGCAAAAGCTGGAAGCATTCCCTTTTAAAACCAGCACAAGACAAGGATGTCCTCTCTCACCACTCCTATTCAACATAATATTGGAAGTTCTGGCCAGGGCAATCAGAGAAGAGAAAGAAAGAAAGGGTATTTAAATAGGAAGAGAGGAAGTCAAATTGTCTCTGTTTGCAGACAACATGATTGTATATTTAGAAAACCCCATCGTCTCAGCGCAAAATATCCTTAAGCTGATAAGCAACTTCAGCAAAGTCTCAGGATACAAAATCAGTGTGCAAAAATCACAAGCATTCCAATACACCAATAATAGACAAGCAGAGAGCCAAATCACGATTGAACTCCCATTCACAATTGCTATAAAGAGAATAAAATACCTAGGAATCCAACTTAAAAGGGACATGAAGGACCTCTTCAAGGACAACTACAAACCACTGCTCAAGGAAATAAGAGAGGACATAAATGGAAAAACATTCCATGCTTATGAACAGGAAGAATCAATGTCGTGAAAATGGCCATACTGCCCAAAGTAATTTATAGATTCAATGCTATCTCCATCAAGCTACCACCGACTTTCTTCACAGAATTAGAAAAAACTACTTTAAATTTCATATGAAACCAACAAAGAGCCCATATGGCCGAGACACTCCTAAGCAAAAAGAACAAAGCTGGAGACATCATGCTACCTGACTTCAAACTGTACTGCAAGTCTACAGTAACCAAAACAGCATGGTACTGGTACCAAAACAGATATATAGACCAATGAAACAGAACAGAGGCATCAGAAATAACACCACACATCTACAACCACCTGATCTTTGACAAACCTGACAAAAACAAGCAATGGGGAAGGGATTCCTTATTTAATAGTGTTGGGAAAACTGGTTAGCCATATGCAGAAAACTGAAATTGGACGCCTTCCTTACACTTTATACAAAAATTAATTCAATGGATTAAAGACTTAAACATAAGCTCTAAAACCATAAAAACCCTAGAGGAAAACTTAGGCAATACCATTCAGGACATAGGCATGGGCAAAGACTTCATGACTAAAACATCAAAAGCAATGGCAACAAAAGCCAAAATTGACAAATAGGATCTAATTAAACTAAAGAGCTTCTGCACAGCAAAAGAAACTATCATCAGAGTAAACAGGCAACCTACAGAATGGAGAAAATTTTTGCAGTCCATCCATCTGACAAAGGGCTAATATCCAGATTCTTCAAGGAACTTAAACAAATTTACAATAAAATCAACCCCATCAAAAAGTGGGTGAAGGATATGAACAGACACTTCTCAAAAGAAGACATTTATGCAGCCAACAAACATGGAAAAAAGCTCATCATCACTGGTCATTAGAGAAATGCAAATAAAAACCACAATGAGATACCATCTCATGCCAGTTAGAACGGTGATCATTAAGAAGTCAGGAAACAACAGATACTGGAGAGGATGTGGAGAAATAAAAACACTTTACACTGTTGGTCGGAGTGTAAATTAGTTCAACCATTGTGGAAGACAGTGTGGCAATTCCTCAAGGATCTAGAACCAGAAATACCATTTGACCCAGCAATCCCATTACTGGCTATATACCCAAAGGATTATAAATCATTCTACTATAAAGACACATGCACACATGGTTTATTGCAGCATTGTTCACAATAGCAAAGACTTGGAACCAACCCAAATGCCCATCTATGATAGATTGGATAAAAGAAAATGTGACACATACACACCATGGAATACTATGCAGCCATAAAAAAGGATGAGTTCATGTCCTTTGCAGGGACATGGATAAAGCTGGAAACCATCATTCTCAGCAAGCTAACACAGGAACAGTAAACCAAGCACCATATATTCTCACTCATAGGTGGGAGCTGAATAACGAGAACACATGGAGACAGAGGCGGAACATCACACACTGGCACCTATCAGGGACTGGGGAGCTGGGGAGGGAGAGCATTAGGAGAAATACCTAATGTATATGACAGGTCGATGGGTGCAGCAAAACACCAACGCACATGTATACCTATGTAACAAACCTGCACGTTCTGCACATGTATCCCAGAACTTAAACTATATTTAAAAAAAAAAAAAGTTAATTATGCCGTCTTATCTTAGACATCCCTTCACTTACTTTCCCGGTTCACTGCCTTCCTTCCTGTCATAATCCTTCTGCTTGAAATAGACGTTGTCAAAAGCCTAATTTCAGCTGAGAAAAATGTCCTCTTCTCCCACCCTTCCCATTCAATGGATTAAGGATAAAAGCAGACAAACAGATTGAATATAGAAACTCTGAAATTATTTACAATTTCAGAATCAGTAATCAAAGCAAGAGCTCCACAGTGTTCTTACTTAACTGCCTGGCACTGAGTCTTAGCAACTTCCCTATGAACTCAGGTTCATTTAAAAAACTTCCCGTAGTTTCGATTCAAAGGAATCCCTGACCAATACTGCCACCTACTGATGAGTAGGTGAGAAACCAGGACAATCAGAGAGTGCAAACCAGTTTAATGAAAACGAGGAAAGACAATAATGAAAAATCCCATGAAGTTGGTAAAATAATCTGCCTTTCCCAAAGAGTACTAGTAAGGAGTTTACATCGAATTCTACAGCAGCATTAAGCAAAGATTGTGTAAGTGCAAAGAATTACAATGACCTCCGATATAGTCTGGCTCTGTGTCCCCACCCGAATCTCATCTTGAATTGTAATCTGAATTGTAATCCCCACATGTTGGGGGAGGGACCTTGTGGGAGGTGACTGAATCATGGAGGCAGTTCCCCGTGCTGTTCTCGTGATTGGGAGTTCTCACAAGATCTGATGGTTTTGTGAGGGGCTTTTCCCCCCTTCACTCTGCACTTCTCTTTCTTCTCTGTCCTGGCGCCATATGAAGGACATGTTTTCTTCCCCTTCCGCCATGACTGTAGGTTTTCTGAGGCCTCCCCAACTATGTGAGTCAATTAAACTTCTTTTCTTTATAAATTACCCAGTCTCAGGTATTTCTTCATAGCAGTGTGAGAACAGATTAATGAAGCCTCTTTCAGAAAGGAGCATCACCAACGTTAACAGGACAACCAGTCCTCCCTTAAGAGTTCAAATGTTTCAAACTCAAGGCAAATATATTTGTTTTTATTTTGTCTCATACACACACAGAAAAACAAATAAAAATCTAGCCTGAGATTTAAAACTCACTAAGGGAAAAAAATCACAGCAAAAGCAGTAGGTTAATATCAGGATATTTATATTCAAGGATCTATAGTATTAAGCTTTTTTTCTCTTTAGATCCAGGCATGGTGGCATGCACCTGTGGTCCTAGCTACTTAGGAGACTGAGGCAGGAGGATTGCTTGAGCCCCAGCACTTGAGGCTGCAGTTAGCCACGAATGCGCTACTGTACTCCAATCTGGACAACAGAGCAAGACCCTGTCTCTAAAAAAATAAAGATTTTTTAAAGTCCGTATTTTTTGGTTATTTATGTGATATTATTCAATATCGATTAACCTGGGTCATGAGTTCTAAAAGGCATTCAAAAGAAAATGGCATTTTCACTTTTTAAAAATTAAGATCTGATACTTTTTCATGATCAAAAATATGTTGTGTCTCCCTCCTGACCCTCCTTTTCAGGTAGGTAGCAAACATTGTGAAAATTAGTTGGCATAGGCTTCAGAAAACCTTTTACTTAAATCATCATCCTCACTGCTATCTTTTTTTTTTTTTTGAAGTCATATACACCTAAAATGTTCTAAGCACTTAATTTTTCTTTTATGTTGTTAATTGTTTTCAACCCACTAATAAGTACCATTTTGCTAATTGGGAAATTAATACATATTGTCAAAGAAACTGACTAAACTGTATTTTGAAAATCCTAAAAAATAAAAATTTGTAAAAGGAAAAAAACTAAAGATGAAAACACATTTATATCTCTGACATCTTCCTACTTCAAAAATGACAAAGAAAATAGCGGAAATAAAATAGAGGTGACTTTTAATAACAAAAAGAGTCCATTTCTCAATAATAATAAAGAGCAAAAATCCTCATAAACACATAGAATTAAAAGTAATGATTCCAAGAGAAGATAATTTAGAAAAAGGCATTTAATTACAAAATTTTCTTTTAAATAAAAAAGCAATGGCACGAATCACCACAAAATTATTTAAGTGATCATATCCACAGGCTGTTCTTGTAATTATATGCTAAAAATTTGTGACTGTTCTCATTAACTCCATTTCCTCCCCCCTTAATTAGAGACATCAAGAGCTTCTGAGAATGTGTAATTTTTCCTAAAGTACTACTAAAAGTATCATAAACACCGTTTGTGCAGCATTCATTTACATCACCTTTTATTTACTACATTCTAAACTCATAAAATATTTAACATTTCTCTACTTCATTTCTCTTATTTACAATACAGAGGCTCATCTCTTGTCACAATATGGTTTGTGCATTAAAATCCCTGGGAATAGGCTTTTGACAATATTTTAATAAATTGACTCCTATTATTTAAAATAAGAACACAAACAAAAGCTTGTTCACCCAGAAGAATAACTCTTCCAGTAGACTTATTCAGGAGTTTAAAAAAAATCCCTCTTTAAGTAAAATACTTTCTTCAACCATTACTGGATTATACTATCATGCATATTTATAATGCTAATATGACAACACGTAAAGCCAGCTATGACTTTTAAAATTCCATTTAGAAGAGTACAGTAGACAGAAAGTGCTTTGGCTTTCACTCTCTTGTTATCCATAATCCAGTTATTATTTCACATGGGTATATTTTATTTATTCTTAGTATAGAAGTATTTAATGGTTCAATAATAACTGGCAGCTTCTGACAGTCCTATTTTCTTGATCGCTGATACAATTCTGTGAACATAAGTCAGATGAACTGAAAAAAAATGCAAATCACCTCCTGTGATACAGCAGGAAAAGGTGGAACGTTATTATTTGAGCAAATGATTCAAAGAGATGAATACTAACATTCTGTCGTGACAGGAATACTGTGAAATTAGGTATGTTTTAATGTGCTGTCTTCACAACTTGCCATACCTGGTATTCGTTATCTTTTTGGTCAAAAAGCAAACCTAACTGGGAAAGGGCAGATGTGAGGAGGTAATAGAGGGGAGAGAGCATATATTACAGTATATATGAGTTTAGGAGAAAAGAGTGGGAAGAGAATACATTTTCACATATTAAAAAAAACAACTATGTCACATCTGGACACATTTCACAGAGCATATGAAAACTGCCCATAAGCTAATTAAGCCTCTTCACTCTCACTCCAGAAATTTTTTTTCTAATAATAACATTAATAATAATTAATATAATTCTGGCAGCAGCACAAATCTATGACTTTTTAAGGCTTGAGAGAGTCATTTTTAAATAGTTGGGTACAACTGAATAATAAGAGTCCTGCCACTTCTTTTATTTACACTCTTGACTCAGCAAGAATTATTACAGAAGTCCACGTGGGTATCTGCAGCTTGTTAAGTCTTCTACAATGGCTTTGACTTTATAACCCACTCAGCATTTGGGTTAAGCTGATATAAATCCTTCATGTAAGTGTCATCATCAAGGCAGCGTTCCCCTGTTAAAATAGATGTTGTGTCAGTTTAATATAGCAGGTAGATTGGTATGCAATTTTAAACTTAAGCTTAATTATTTAACTCTTAAATCTTGGGCTTCAACGTACTTATTCTACTTTGGGAGGCTGAGGTGGGCAGATTGCTTGAGATCTGGAGTTCGAGATCAGCCTGGGCAACATAATGAAATCCCGTCTCTACAAAAAATACAAAAATTAGCTAAGCATGGTGGCTCGCACCTGTAGTCCCAGCTACTCAGGAGGCTTGAGCTCAGGAGGTGGAGGTTGCAGTGAGCCGAGATTGTGCCACTGCACTCCAGCGTGGGTGACAGAGGCAGACACTGTCTCCAAAACAAAACAAATCAAAAAAAAACTTCTCATTCTTTCCTGTTTCTCAAAATATTGTAAAAATTGGCCAACAATTGGAAAACTAAAATTGATAGTCTTTCTCTAAATGAATAGGTTTCAAATTAATTCAGGAAGCTGAAAATACTTTGTATGATAGGCTTTTAAATGGTTCCTTAAAAGCTTAATCACCTTATTAGGAGAGGCAATGGTTCTGAATCCACCTAAGAAACTACACTTAATTCCCAAGATCTAAAAGTAAAATAAGAAATCAAATATATTAATATTTAAATAACCTTTACTAATAGAGTTAACAATTCCAGGTTTCTAGTGTCATGGCCTATTTAAAGAATAAGCCTTCACATTCCTATCTTTAACTTTCAATAATTTACTAACATTTTTAATTCCCACAAAAACATTCTACAAAATTTATTGTTTTATGTGTGTGTGTGTCTGTGTGTGTGTATGTATATATATATATATATATATATATATTTTTTTTTTTTTTTTTTTTTGAGACAGTCTCACTCTGTTGCCCAGGCTGGAGTGCAGTGGCCTGATCTCAGCTCACTGCAAGCTCTGCCTCCCAGGTTCACGTCATTCTCCTGCCTCAGCCTCCTGAGTAGCTGGGATTACAGGCATCCGTCACCATGCCCGGCTAATTTGTTTTTTGTATTTTTAGTAGAGACAGGGTTTAACCATGTTAGCCAGGATGGTCTCGATCTCCTGACCTTGTGATCCACCTGCCTTGGCCTCCCAAAGTGCTGGGATCACAGGTGTGAGCCACCGTGCCCGGCCTGTAAAATTATTTTTAATTACTATTTTGAACTTAACATTATTTATTTCTTAATAATTTTACCCTTACCATTTCCAAGAGTCAAAAAAGAGAAAAAGATTATTTCAAATTTTTAAAGAGATGGGTAAGACTCACTGATAATTACAAAAGGGTAAAATATAAAACATGGTCAAAATTAATTCATTCCATTTTTTAAATTACTAATGTGAATTTGAGTGTGTGTGCATGTGTATAAAATTTAGCAGTAAATCAACTATGGCAAAAGTAAATCTGCTTTTACTAAAAATATCTAATACTATACTATAATAAAGTGTTATCTTAGCCTTATATAAGCTCAACTACTTCCTTTACTATGTGACATGACTATATTAAAAAGAACAGACTTTTGAAAAACTTGCATCATTAACCATTCCAGGAGTTATTCTTACTGTATAGGGAACTTGCCTTTGCTGAAATTGAACATAGATGGGCATTTGTACAGAAGGAGCTCAAACAAGAGCCTGAAGAGAAAGGTCAAACCATTAAATAAATTCACAATATTCAGCAACTATCTAAAGCATGGTATATTTTACTTCTAATTTCCTGTTCTTCCTCCAAAGACATAAATAATAACCACTGGCAATATCCAAACAGCATATGAAAGGCAAAGAGAAAAAAATCCTGCTTACCAATATTTCCTCCAATTTCATACAAAAAAACTTCTCCTTTCTTGAGAGTCTGGGCAACCCCACTATGAGGGACAAAACAAAGGGATTACTTGTATCATCAAACGGCTTGCAAGTAAATCACTTTAACGTGCTTGGGGAATTCTGCCTGGTATGGAAAATTCATAACTTAGACACACTGTAATTATCTACACGTTTGTATTTTCCCATCTGTTAAATGTACCCAATAGGTAATAAAAGTGTCACACCTGTACATTAAGATAAACAAATGGAATTATACATCTGAAGGGAAAATAGTAAATCAGTATCTAAATTTGTAAAATTCAAAAGAAAAGTTAATGTAACATTTCAGCTGCCAATCAAATTATTAACATGATTATCCACTTTGTATACAAGCCTAAATGGTCCTCATAAAACTATTAAAAGAAATGTTTCCACCTTAGTTTTCACATTATCCTTATTCAGTAAGTATTTATCATGAATTTGCTGTGCTGACAACTCCAGTAGTGTGCAAGATGCATATAAAGAATAAGACATGCTTCTGGCTGGGTGTGAACCCAGCACTTTGGGAGGCCAAAGCAGGTAGATCGCTTGAGCCCAGCCTGGGCAACGTGGCAAAACCCCGTCTCTACCCAAAATACAAAAAATTCAGCCAGGCATGGTGGCGAGCGCCTGTGATCCTAGCTACTCAGGAGGCTGAGGTGGGAGGACTGCTTGAGCCCAGGAGATGGACATTGCAGTGAGCTGAGATTGCGCCACTGCATTCTAGCCTGGGAGACAGAATGAGACCCTGTCTCCAAAAAGACTAAAAAATAATTTTAAAAAAATGTTTACAGATTTACACTCTTCAAAGAATAAAGTGTTCCAGAACAAGCTTCAAACATAAAAATTGGTGAAACTCAGTGGCTTTCAAATCTTTCTGTAAAAGAATTACCTGAGAAACCTGCCAAAAATTCAGACCGAGAGCTCTAGAAACTCAGATTTAGCTGGTCTAGAATAAAGCCCAAGAAACTGCTTTTCAAATGCTCTATAGTGGATTCTGAAGCATGGCAAGGTTAGTGGACCACTGAGATAAGGCCCTGAAGACACGCTCTCTGGAACTGAGAAGAGAAAATCAGGTCTGACTTGTATTCGAGCCATTAGGAAGAACATGGTATAGCAGCAGCCTCCTCACCACCCACGGAATGGCTTCTGGTTCTCCTGCTTTCTCTCCCCGCCCTGTGTCCCTGGCACACTGGAGGGCTCTCTGGGTCCTGAGGCTATGTTCCACCTGCTGCACTGCATCTGATCCACTTTGTTTCCAACCAGGGTGTAGGTTTATCTTTTAAATTAAGTAATTTAATCATTACTATTTTTGTTTTTAATCTAGTACATAACACAATCAACTATGGGTCTAAAGAGAGTCCCTATTTCTGTGAAAACTAAATTGAATGTTTCAGGAGACTTGATTTAAAGAAAGACATCTAGTTAGATATTGCTCTCAGACTGATTCTCAAGTATCTGTGTTCCACTTTAAAGAAACAGGAACTAGATTTCCTGGCATACTCAGATTTTTGCATAATGCTAATCAACAAATTCATCATTAAAGAAAAGGCAATAATCCTTTATCAAAGAATGAATGAATGTGCAATTTATTATACATATATTGTATGTCATTCATGTATCTATTGGCTTCAGTTGAGGAGGTGGGGGGAGAAAAAGAATGGAAGGATATAGAGTTTCCAACTGCCCCAACACAGGTGGAATACAAATGGAAGAAGCACAGGAATGTGGTAGAAGAAATATATAAACATTTACTGAGAATTTCACTTATTATGTGGCCCAGACAGACAGTGCTATATGTGCACGGTCATTTTCCTAGTTAATTACAATAATAGACGCTATTCTGGTCCATTCTTATAAATGAGGAAGTTGGACTTAAAGAGATAAAAACTAGCTGAAGGTGAAACAGAAATAGTTAGCTTTGAAATCCAGATTGCATCCGCAAGCATAGGGAAAGGGGCTGAGGACTGGGGGCGGAAGTCAGGTAAATGGAGGAGAAGTTTATCAGACTTCCATCTAGGTGGAGAAGGATAGGAGGAAGAGCGGGAAGAAGATACCCTAATCCGGGTGTAGCAAATGCTTATTTAATACAAACACAACAAGCAGGAAATCCAAAATTGTCAGAGGATAGTTGTCACAAGTTGGTGCTTTCTGTAACAATATACCTATGATTGTTTCATGCTATACCTTAAATATTAAAGTCACAGTTGAATGTGGAGTACAGCTTCATAGTCTCACACTATTAGCAAGTAGAGGAACAAAAGCACAGACTAAATTGAGCACTTGGGTCCTGAAAGTAAATGTAAATTAACTGTGTCTGGCTGGAAAGAGCTGCTTATATCTGAAGTCTGGCCAGGTCTTCAGGTACACATTCTGGGAGACAATGAGAGCATGGCTGGTGGGAAGAATGGCAAAAGTTAGTATCTACTAAGTCAAAGTAGGGAGCAGAGAGGAAGTGGACTGGCTTTGCAGAAGCTGCAAAACACTATAGGGAGCAAAGACATTTGAGAACTTCCAACTGCCCCCAGGACATAATCCCCCAAAATCCATCTACTCTCAGACTCTGCACTAGTGGTTCCCAGATCTATGGTGCTCTGTAGATCCTCCAGCCAGCATGGAGAATGGTTACGGGACTGCCTTCGGAGTGAAACCACAGATTGAGAATTCCAGTTCTACCACCTATGAAAAAAATGTGTGACCTTGCAAATCTCTGTTTTCTTATCAGTGAAACAGATGCAATAATAGCACTTACTTCAGAGTGCTGTTTTGAGGGACGTTTACACTGGCTTATTGAAGCCTAGATATTACCAATAAACCTCTCTCTCATTTCATCACCATCTGTTAGCTGCACAGATTCATCCTTTCTCCCAATTTATAAACCCTAAGGGAAGGTACTTTAAAATATATGTTTATATCTCGCCTTCCATTTATGGTACTAGAAGTATGTAACATGTTTGTTCTGTGTAAGGCCCTGTGCTAGAACAGAAACATATTACATACTTCTAGTACCATATATTAAAATTGGAGAGGCTTTGGCGGAAAGCTTGATTGAAGCCCCCAAATGTTAGGATGAGGAGATTAAATTCAATGAAAGACCAAGAGAGAGTATTCGTAAACTGAGATGCCAGTGCCCTGGATTTCCCTTTGTTTTTAAACATTTAGTTTATTTCAGTGACTGAAAATGAGGCTGGAGAAGGCATGAAAACATGACTTCAGCTAAAGGAAAGAATTCAAAGGGCAAAACCTGAAAATTCAATATACTTGTTAGAATCTCTAAAATTTAAGAAAAGACACTACAAAGTGTTGTGGAAAGGGCATACTCTAATATAGTGAGAGGGATGCTAGGAACTTTCCAATGACTTTCCCTGCCCTGTCAACCCCAAAATATAGATGAAGGGCCTGTTGTCCTTAATGAGGATGGTATGTTCTCCCCTTGAGACTTCAGCGCTCAAAGGCCTGGTTTTCCTCTTTCAATTCTTTATGGTTTGTTTTTAAATTTGACCATTTTGAAATTCATTATATTTCATAGAAAAAGTTGTGTCTTTTCTTTATTTTAATGCCACTGCCTCCTAATTAGTAATTTTTCTTACAGCCTACAAACAGTAATTAACCTCCAATCAACATATCCTGGAAAGAATATTGAGTGGTCTCGCTTGGCAAGCCCATCATAGGCCCAGTGAAGGAACGCTCAGAAATCCTGCTTGAATCAAGCTCAACCTGAACACAAGCCACATCAAATGAACTAAACTCATTCTAACAGTCTAATGGTTAAGTCTGCTGTTCTCTTCTTCTGGGAACACAACATTTTTAAGCATTTCATACTACCCCACAATTAAAAAAAGGAAAAAAAAAAAAAGCAGCAGCGAAGGGGAGAGAGAGAGCAAGTGAGTTATGCCATGGAATAATTAATACAAAACAGGCCTCTACCTTTCTTGGCTGAGAAACCTGGCAAGTACATCACTGGCTTTTAGTTCTTCAGTTAGCTGTATTGCCATGGAAACTTTCGAAAGATGGGGAGCTTGCACTCGAATCACTCCCTGAGGAACGTCAGCCTGCAAAGCAATAATGACACTGGAACAAAGCTGGCAGCAGCTGGAACATGTAACTCTACAATGCATTATATAGTAAGTGTGCTTAACTACTACACATTTTACTTCACTACATAAAAACCTTAACTACTGTATAATGTAATTTGCTAAATTACATCAAACCTCAAATATCCTCTTAATGGTGATAGGGGAACTTTATAATGCCTGTGCAGTAATGCTTAATTATTTTTAAAGATGTAAAGAATGACAGCAATAACCATTACTGCCATATTAAGTGCTGATTTCTGAGTATTATCTACTAGAGGGTGCTTCTTCATGTAGCAATTTATGAAATTGAATCAGAAAGAAGTTACTTTGTGTGCTATTGCAATATGTACATTTGGAAAATCTTCCTGGACATTCACAAAATTTCACAAAAATTTTTTTGTCTCTGAATGTTTTATAAAAAAGAAACATGCTTTTCTATTTATATTATGTCTGTTCCCCATTTGCTTAATGAGCTCATGCTTTTTGGCTATACACTTTGAACTTACGATGACCCCTTCTAAATCTTTTGCCCATGGATGTGAAAAACATTTTATGGATTCGAGGATCCCAGTGAAAGTTTATGAGGTTTGTAATACCAAAATGTCAGCTATAGCATTAGAAATATTAGGCTTAATTAATTCCTAAATGATTTTGCTAAAATAAATACTATTATTTATAACCATTATGACTTAGACCTTAGAATAAACAGCAAGCATAAATCATGTTTAAAAGATAATGCTTTAAAAAATATAAATACCCTGTTCAATTGAACCAAAATTTATTAAGCATCTACTGAGTACTGGATATTGTACTATGTTTACTTACCTAGTAATAAGAAACAAGTCCTTTACTGCATAATATTATTTTATGCCCACAATATCATGTCCTTTTTTTTTTCTTTCTTTTTAATGTACACAGTCTTGAATTTTTTTTTTTTTTTTTTAAATAAACATCTCAGGAGTTTGAGACTAGCCTAGCCAACATGGCAAGACCCTGTTTCTACTAAAATTTAAAAAATTTGCTGGGTGTGGTGGCGCCCACCTGTAATCCCAGCTACTTGGGAGGCTGAGGTAGGAGAACTGCTTGAACCCAGGAGGCGGAGTTTGCAGTGAGCCAAGACACACTCCAGCCTGGGAGACAGAGTGAGACTCCATCTCAAAAAATAAATAAGTTAATTAAATAAATATCAAGCAGAGATATACAACAGATGCCATTAATCTGATTTCTTTCAAAGTTCAACAAAAATAATATACCTTTAGAATCAGGCTCTATAAAAATGTAGGGTACCCTAAAAGATTTAATATTGCTTCTCAGTAATATCAGAGATTTAGTGTGGGAATAACAAGAAAAAGAAGCAACACTGTATAAGACTGTACAGTGAATATGGGACTGTGTAAGGCCACGGTCTGCAACCAACAGCTAGACCTGCAAAGGTATCACAAAGGACCTGACCATCAACCTCAGAAATCCTGCTGCAGAGTGGGTGGTGCCCCACCTGCCTCCTTCCTCTGACCAATCAGTGAAGGGCCACAGAACACATTACTCCAAACCTTAACAAAAATAGACAAAGGCTTCCAGGGCCTTGCACTCATGATTTTGCTGGGCTAACTTTGGTCATAGCATCCTCTAATAATATGCAGGACATATTATGCTCAATTCAATCTGTGAAGGACAACCTAATTCCAACCTCCCAATTCCAACCTGTGTCCAAATCCCTCAATTCCTGCTTCATCTTTCTATCCAGCCTGAATCCTTGGCTTGGTTTTTTGACTTATTGATACTTTAATCTATGACCTTGACCTCATCCCTAGGATACAAGTATAATTTCCTCTGTCCTTGATTCTGTGACAGGCTTTATTTTCACTTGTAACACTTTGGAAAACATGCTGCTTCTTGCAATGGATGGGGCATTTCATGTGGTACAAAGCAGTTATTAAATCAATGGTGTAACATACAACTCAGGGACTCCATGAACTTCTCCCTGGGGTTTGAACTCTAGGTTATTTCCCACTATGGCCATTTAACCTGTTCGCATGGCCTCACCTATCTGCTGCCTCATAGAGGGTGGAAAATAATAAGTGGCACGGACACCTTTAACGTTAGACTGAAAATTGTAATAGCAACATCTGAAGCATTGAGACTATGCTCGTAAAACCCCAATCCACCTTGTCTACTCAGTAAGCACAACAATATTAGTATTTTGGATTCTGTTAGTTTATCACTATTATTACTATTGTTTTGTGGAGGGACCTGAATGGCAGGCTAGAGTTTGCAGATAGCCATGTACTTTATATTGAGGTTAAAAGTTAGGAAATCCTGGTTAAGTCATAGTGTCAAATATCCTTATATATAGGTTTATCAGGGACAGAAATTGCTCCCATGGTCACATCTTATCCAACCCTAGAATATCAAGGCAGTCAAATCTACACTGACATTTAAAGTGAAGATGATTGGATTAAGTTTTTATATAGAGAAAGTCCACAATAAATGAGTTGCAAAACCAAAATGATTCAGAAAATAATATATTATCATAGAGAGTTCAGGGATATGGTAACCTTAAGTCAGCTCCTTGCCTTTCCCCCCACTATTTCTTGTAGCACCGCCTATTGTTTAGATAAAAAGGCCCATCAGGACTCCAAGCTTTCCTATCTTTGTGTACGTTCTACTCCCCCTCCCCCAAATCTCTCTCTGCTAACCATTTTTCAAGGCTCAGCTCAAATACCTCAAACTCCATGGACTCTTCCATGCTCCACAGGGTCAAAAGAAATCTCTTCATTCTCATTCTTATAAAGGAGCGCTGACTCTCCTTTATAAGGGTCCTACTATATGACCTGTATTCTGGTTGTATGCCACATGTCTTACTGTTATATGTAGCCACCCATCAATGTTTATTGATTAAATGAATCATTCAAAATTACTTATTTTTTGTTTTTACTAACAACTACAACATAAACAAAGTAAAATTAATCTAGAATAAAAGAAAGTATGCAAAGGGGTATCTCCTTAATGGCAAAAAATCATCTTAGGAACATTGTCTAAAAGAAACAAGTTAAGGTGCCTCTATCCACCATATGGTATTCCCTCCACTACCAAGAAAAGACAAGAAGGGAAAGAAAGCAGAGAAAAGGAATTAAGTATGCTACAAGAGACAATTCAGTCACTTACTTCTGTAGAGAGTCAAAGAGAAAAGCCACAGTTAGTAACATTAGCATGTACCTACTTGGGGATGTAGTCTCTTTTCCCCTCCAACACCTCTCATGAAGAGCTGAATGTATTAGTCTCTTCTCGTGCTGCTATGAAGAAATACCCAAGACTGGGTAATTTACAAAGAAAAAAGGTTTAATTGATTCACAGTTCCTCATGGCTAGGGAGGCCTCAGGAAACTTACAATCATGGCAGAAGGCACCTCTTCACAGGGCAGCAGGACAGAGAAATGTCAAACAAAGGGGGAAAAGTCCCTTATAAAACCATCAGATGTCATGAGAACTCACTCGCTATCACAAGGACAGCAGCATAAGGGTTACTACTGCCATGATTCAATTACCTCCTACCAGGTGCCTCCCACAACACATGGGGATTATGGAAACTACAATTCAAGATGAGATTTGGGTGGGGTATCATTCCATCCCCAGCCTCCCAAAATCTCATGTCCTCACATTTCAAAACATAATCATGCCTTTCCAACAGTCCCCCAAAGTCTTAACTCATTCCAGCATTAACCCAAAAGTCCAAGTCCAAGGCCTCATCTGAGACAAGGCAAGTCTCTTCTGCCTATGAGCCTGCAAAATCAAAAGCAAGTTAGTTACTTTCCGGATACAATGGGGATACAGGCAATGAGCAAATGCACCCATTCCAAATGGGAGAAATTGGCCAAAACAGGGGGCTACAGGCCCCATGCAAGTCTGAAATCCAACAGGGAAGTTGCCAAATCTTTTTTTTTTTTTTTTTTTTTCCAATGGAGTCTTGCTTTGTCACCCAGGCTGGAGTGTAGTGGCATGATCTCAGCTCACTGCAACCTCTGCCTCCCGGGTTCAAGTGATTCTCCTGCCTCATCCTCCCGAGTAGCTGAGATTATAGGTGCTTGCCACCATGCCCAGCTAAATTTTGTATTTTTAGTAGAGACAGGTTTCACCATGTTGGCTGCTGGTCTTGAACCCCTGACCTCAAGTGATCCACCCGCCTTGGCCTCCCAGAGTGCTGGGGTAACAGGCATGAGCCACCATGCCCAGTCTAACCAAATCTTAAAGTTCTAAAATGATCTTCTTTGACTCCATGTCTCACATTCTCACATTCAGGTCATGCTGATACAAGAGGTAGGCTCCAACAGCCTTGGGCAGCACTGTCCCTGTGGCTTTGCAGGGTACAGTCCCCCTCCCGGCTGCTTTCACAGGCTGCTGTTGAGTGTCTGCAGCCTTTCTAGGCACATAGCAACAGCTGTCAGTGGATCTACCATTCTGGGGTCTGAAGGACAATGGCCCTCCTCTTATAGCTCCACTAGGCAGTGTCCCAGTGGGGACTCTGTGTGGGGACTCCAAACCCACATCTCCCTTCTGCACTGCCTTAGTAGCGGTTCTCCATGAGGGTTCTGCCCCTGCAGCAAATTTTGCCTGGACATCTAGGCATTTCTGTCTATCCAGGCATTTCCATACATCCTCTAAAATATAGGCGGAGACTCCCAAACCTCATTTCTTGACTTTGGTGTACCTACAGACTACACACCATATGTAAACTTGCCAGGCTTAGGGTTTGCACCCTCTGAAGTAATGGCCCGAGCTGTACCTTGGCCCCTTTTAGCCATGGCTGGAGCTGAAGCAGTTGGGATTCAGGGCACCACGTCCTGAGGCTGCGTAGAGCAGGGGGGCCCTGGGCCTGGCCCAGGAAACCAGTTCTCCCTCTTAGGCCTCTCTGTGATGGGAAGGGCTGCCTTGAAGGTCTCTGACATGCCTTAGAGACATTTTTCCCATTGTCTTGGTGATTAACATTTAGCTTCTTGTTACTTATGCAAATGTCTGCAGTGGGATTGAACTTCTCTCCGGAAAATGGGTTTTTCTTTTCTATCACATTGTCAGGCTGCAAATTTTCCAGACTTTTATGTTCTGCTTCCCCTTGAATGCTTTGCCGCTTAGACATTTCCTACACCAGATACCCTAAATCATCTCTCTCAAGTTCAAAGTTTCACAGACCTCTAGGGCAGAGTCAAATTGCCACCAGTTTCTTTGCTACAGCAGAGCAAGAATCACCCTTATTCCAGTTGCCAACAAGTTCCTCATCTCCATCTGTGACCACCTCAGCATGGACTTCTTTGTCCATAACACTACCAGCATTTTGGTCAAAGCCATTCAACGCATCTCTAGAAGTTCCAAACTTTCCCACATCTTCCTGTCTTCTGAGCCCTCCAAGTCTTTAGGAAGTTCCAAATTCTTTCATATTTTCTTATCTTCTTCTGAGCCCTCCAAACGGTTCCAACCTTTGCCTGTTGCCCAGTTTCAAAGTCACTTCCACATTTTCAGGTATCTTTACAGCAGCACCCCACTCTATCGGTACCAATATCTGTATTAGTCATGGTTCCCTAAAGGGACAGAATTCATAGCATAGATGTATACATAAAGGGGAGTTTATTAAGGAGTATTGACTCACATGATGACATGGTGAAGTCCCACAATAGCTCATCTGCAAGCTGAGGAGCAAGGAAGCCAGTCCGAGTCCCAAAACCTCAAAAGCGGGGAAGCGGACAGTGCAGCCTTCAGTCTGTGGCTGAAGGCCAGACAGCCCCTGGCAAACCACTGGTGTAAGTCCAACAGTCCAAACCTTGAAGAACTTGGAGTCCAGTGTTCGAGAGCAGGAAGCATCCAGCCAGGAGAAAGATGAAGGCCAGAGGACTCAGCAAGTCTGTTCTTTCCACTTTCTTCTGCCTATTTTTATTCTAGCCATGGTGGCAGCTGATTAGATGGTGCCCACTCACATTGAGGGTGGGTCTGCCTCTCCAGTCCACCAACCTAAATGTTAATCTCCTTTGGCAACACCCTCACAGACACACCCAGGAACAATACTTTGCATCCGTCAGTCCAATCAAGTTGACACTCAATATTGACCATCACACGAAGAAGGCCTCTAATAATATGACCATAAGCCCATGATTTCTAAATGAGCTCAGGTATCATAGCTTTGGGGAGTACGACCATGCTTCCTTATGAAATGAGGTGTTGAGTTCAGGGTGGTATAAGGACTTGCACAGAAAGCACCACATCTGACGCAGGGATCTAGGATCTTTCTGATAGTTAAGTTTTAATAGAGTCCCAAGGTACTAGCTTCTGGGGGCAATTGAGAGTTTTCACGTATATGTGTAATGTTAGGTAATTGACATATAATTGACATAAAAACCACAGGCTGGTTTTTGCCAAGATGGGAAGCAGCATGAGTACCCTCCTACAGATTCCTTCTGGCTATGAAATAAAACATTTCCCACATCCCTTTCCCTCAATGAGCAGGGGATGAGGTTAAGCCACCTTTGAGCTCAGCAAGAAACCTTCCCAAGCTACAAATTGTAATCATTTTGACTTATTTCAAACAGCTCGAATATCAATATCCTTGGAAAGCATTTCATTAAACTAACAATAGTACATGGTTTTCATTAAACCTTCCTAGGCTGACATTCCCTGACCACTAGAGAACCTGTATTCTATAGCAAGGAAAGCGTATGTGTGTGGTTTGTGTGTCTATGGGATATGAACATTTCTCAGCTTGTTTATTTCTGCAGTGATTCATCCCATCCAAATTCTTACAACGATACAGAGATTGAGAGTTGGACTCAATATAGATCTACAATGCTCTTTATCTCCGAAGAAGAAATGAGTTTAACCAATATATCTAATGGTAAAGCTAAAGAGTTAAACTTGTTTCTGGGAAGTTTTTTGCTGGATATCTTGACAAGGAAGGCCAAATGATATTTATGAAGATGCCAAACCGGGCGCGGTGGCTCACGCCTGTAATCCCAGCACTTTGGGAGGCCGAGGCGGGTGGATCACAAGGTCAGGAGATCGAGACTACGGTGAAACCCCGTCTCTACTAAAAATACAAAAAATTAGCTGGGCGCGGTGGCGGGCGCCTGTAGTCCCAGCTACTCAGGAGGCTGAGGCAGGAGAATGGCGTGAACCCGGGAGACGGAGCTTGCAGTGAGCCGAGATCGCGCCACTGCACTCCAGCCTGGGCGACAGCGTGAGACTCCGTCTCAAAAAAAAAAAAAAAGAAGATGCCAAACAATAAATTATGTCAAAGCCATCATTTAAATGGTGTATGACAACCACTATTAAGTACTAGAATCATGCTCTATCGAATACTGAAGCTATTAGTACACTAATTACATTGAGCTGCCAAGCTTTGAAAAGACACAACATGCCTGATCGTTAAGCCAGTCTGTTCTTAACTTGAGCCATAATAATAACTGAATCTGTACACAGTATGATCTTTATAACCTTTCTATTTCACATGTTTTAATCTAAAGTTGTGACTCTGTCCCCTGCATTGTTTTCCCCATTGAGAGAGGGGAGGAGTGTGCTTGCGAACTGCAGTTATGCGAGGTACGGCAGGACTGGAGAAGGGCAGTATTTGACTAACACACCATCAAAGAAAAGTCACAAAGGATTTTACAACTTTAAGAGTGTTAATTTCTTATGCATGCAAAGATTATCATAATAGAGAAAATGACCTCATATTGTCTTCACATGTTTTACATATTGAAATAAAGTTTATATTCCTAAACCTGATTTTATTATTATCTGGTTAAATAACAATTCTAGCATTTTTTCATAAGATATATAAAAACACTACATTGCTCATATTTTTGCACTCTAGAGATTAGAAATTGAATGTCAGACCTGTAGAAGAGGTCTTTTTCTTTTCCATTAAAAGCTAATTTAAATGTAAAGCTGACATTTTTTATGCTACAGAAAACCCTTTTTATCTTCAAAAGGGCAAATTGGAAATATAGCTTTTTCAAAAAGAAGGCCAGATATAACACATATTTTAGAAAATTAAACAGGGACATTTTAGCAAGGTATCTTAAACTAAAATGGTATATTCATCACCCTAGTCTGAACTGACAATACTGGGAAGTGGTGATATAAAAGGAATTCTCTAATGTCTTGAACTATGTGCTAATTATAATTGGATCTTTGTTATCCAAATGCCTTAAACTTTTATCCAACTCACAGATTCAGAGGATTTTAAAGAAAGGCTTAAAATAACTTCCATAGTTAATAAGCATTCAATTTCCAATGACATAAGTTCTAGTATTTTTAATTTTAATGTGGTATTTTTATGCACTATTACAAAATCAGGGAATGTCATAAAAAGAAATAAGATTTTGTGCTTGATATTGTAATTTGATTTTCCACTTGGATCCCCAAGTAAATCCAGACACTGTTTCCAGACCTAAAGCAGATGCTTGAAACAATACCTGCCACAACGCTTTGCAGCGAGAACCATTAAACGAAATCAGAGTTGCAATTCTAAACAGAGTTGTGCATAAAGGCACGCAACCCTGGCCACAAACAACTCAGCATCTACACCACACTGCTGCCAATGCCAGGATTCTTCCAGTGGTAGCAACAGATTTCTTTTTCACAGCCATAGCCCTACACTCTAAAATGTGACAAGATTATTCTGGAACTTTTAGCAAGTCACGTAAGCTCTCTAAAGCTTGAGTTCCTCCCTGGTAAATTAAGGGTGTGATACTAGCATGTCCCAAGTTAACACTAACATTAACCCTAGGAGAGAAAGCCTTTTGTTTCCTTGACCTATGAGGTCAAATGTGGTGAGCAGCATATGGCATCTTTGACAGATCTCACAGAGCCACTCTGTACCCTCACTCTCATAAACGAACAGCCTCCCTTTGAGAGGTGAGCTTGAATGGCAGAAGAAACATCATACAAACCTAAGTCACAATAACCCTGAGGCCTGGATGAGTCAACAAATCATAATCAATTGTTCATCAAAGCTGCCCCCACATTCTTAGTAGGCAGAGGTGCAATCTGAGGTAATTATAAGATATCTGGCATTTCCTTTAAAATTCTAAAAGGAAAAAACATGTGGGAGATAGGATGCAACAAGATCAGAAAAATGTGTTCGATTGTTGATGATAAAGGTTTTGGGGGGCTCATGTACTATTCTTTCCACTCATATGTGTGTTAAAAAAAAATTTCATGATAAAATTAAATATACATGTGCATACACACATACAAACACACCAATAGGAAGAGGGAATTACCCTTCCAAGTTTTAGACAATACACACGCCCAAGTCCTGCCCTGGGAGAGTCTGACTCAGTGGGTCTAGTGAGTCACTCAATCATGGTTTGCTTTTTGTTTTGTTCTAAAATAATATTAGTAGGCCAGGTGCAGTGGCTCACACCTGTGATTCCAGGTGTGAGAGGCTGAGGAGGGAGGATTGCTTGAGGCCAGGAGTTCGAGATCAGCCTGTGCAACATAGCAAGACCCTGTCTCTACAAAAAAGTTTAAAAATTAACCAGGCATGGTGGTGCATGCCTGTAGTCCCACTTACTCATGAGGCTGAGGTGGGAGGATCCCTTGAGCCTGAAACTTTGAGGTTACAATGAGCCATGATTGCACCATTGCACTTCAGCCTGAGTGACAAAGCAAGATCTTATCTCCAAAATTAAACAAATCTTTAAAAAATTAAATATTACAGATGCCTCTATTGTGAACTTCTGGTTAAACACCATTAACCTGATCCTAGGCTATCATTTTATAAAAGAAACTGAAGCCCACAGAGGTAAAATGACTTGTCACACTCACTCATGGCAGAGCTGGGGCTATATTCTCAAGCCAGATGACTTCTGAGGTGTATGTGTGGGTGCAGGTGTGTGTTATCAATCCCAACAAGTTAAAGGCTAACAGAAAATGATTGTTATTAATGGTCTACAATTTTCTTATTGTTCCTCCAACTGTTTCTTCCTAGTATAATTAATGGATAAGACATATTAGTATTTAAGAACATCTACATTTGAACCAAACACTTAGTATGCTGTAATCACTAAAAACACTTGCCTTATGAGGTAAATTGAGTACATCTTACAAGCTGGCTCAAATTATTAATTACCTAGTCTAGCATGTCTTAATAATACGAATGCCCAATTTTAAACAGTTAGCTTTTAATAGCATACAAAATTATTATTTTTTAAAAGGGGTGTCACTGTGTTACCCAGGCTGACATCTAACTCTGGGCTCAAGTGATCCTCCTGTTCAGCCTCCCAAGTAGTTCGGACTACAGGTGCATGCCACTGCATCGAGCCAAAGCCTCTTAAAAATATTACCTTGAAGAATGTTTATGATCTATAATCTCTTTCACTCTCCAATCCCTGGCAACCTAGTTTCTTTCAAAAATTATCATTGGGCCGGGCGCGGTGGCTCAAGCCTGTAATCCCAGCACTTTGGGAGGCCGAGACGGGTGGATCACGAGGTCAGGAGATCAAGACCATCCTGGTGAACACGGTGAAACCCCGTCTCTACTAAAAAATACAAAAAAAAAAACTAGCCGGGCGAGATGGCGGGCGCCTGTAGTCCCAGCTACTCGGGAGGCTGAGGCAGGAGAATGGCGTGAACCCGGGAGGCGGAGCTTGCAGTGAGCTGAGATCTGGCCACTGCACTCCAGCCTGAGCGGCAGAGCGAGACTCCGTCTCAAAAAAAAAAAAAAAAAAAAAAAA